>NW_019384944.1:1644-117240 GCF_000671375.1 Centruroides sculpturatus | reverse complement strand
AAAAAAAGTTATGCATTCCATCACGTACATAAACAGTGTCGTAATTCGCCAAGTGCAAATCAGCAAATTCGTAAAATTTTTGTTTATTTTGAACAATCCGGATAATCGAAAATCCGGATAATGGAGGTCCGGATAATGGAGGTTCTACTGTATATATATATGCCTTGCCAGGGTTGCGATGGCTGATTGAGTGCCTTGGAGGACATAGGCACTTAATATGTCCCCAGTCGGCATTGTAATGGTCATGGATGGTCGTAACATGTGCTTATATATACTGGAAGAGGAGATTGAACTAGAGGTCTGAGTAGTGTAATTGGCAATGCATCTGCATGGTAAGCAAAGTTGCAGGTTTGAGTCCTGCTCCAGGCCTATTCTTTTCTTCCAGTTAAATAATTTAAATAAGTATAGAACTAATTAAAATTATAATTAAATTTAGCATGAGATGGCACCTAACGCCTAACTCTAATACCAAATTATCTTAAATTATTATTATTATTATAGTCACTTCTAGCCTGTTAATTCAGCTTTGGTTGCTTTAAGAAGTTATGATGAGACAGGTCAAGCTTAAAAGGAAAAAACAGTCATGAGGACTGTTTTTTTTTTGTTGATTAACCTGTAAATTGTATCTTGTATACTGACTGCAGAATTTATTGATATCAAGTTAAAGACAAGAAACATCACAATTAATCAGCATAAGCAATAGAAACAGACTAAGTGATAACAGGTTGAGTCCATATAAGCTGAAAAGAAGAGAAAACTCAAAACAAGTCCTTACTAAATACCAGGAGGAGGAAAAAAATAATAGAGAAAATTGAAACAATTAAAATTAATCTTTAATGTCTATGAAAGAAAATAATTATTTGGCCAACATTAACAGAGATGAAGTGAAGATCAAACGAAAATAAATCTGAGATGTTAACATTGCAAAACTATTCAGTCAAAAGTTTTACTTGAATTGTTTGTTTTATTTAAATATCAGTTTGTTTATTGATCAGATAATGTTAAAATGACAAATTATTAGTACTTTCAAAAATTGAAATGTTTAACTTATGAGTTTTTGCAAAAACTTATAAATTTGATATTGCTACCAAAAATTTTATTTTTTCAAGAAATATATATAAAACATTTTTGTATTTTTTAGGTAGTAATTGTGAAGTAGAGAATGACTTCTGTCAATTAATGACTCCTTGTGCAGAAGGATCCACTTGCATTGATGTTGGTGGAACTTTCAAATGCCACTGTCCACTAGGGAGAACTGGATTAAGATGTGATCAAAGTACCAGTTTTGATGATGAAGCCATGTTTGAAGGAGATGGATATCTGTCATTACCACAGTCTTTATTACCTCGAAGTTCTCATTCCTCCATTAATGAGACAGAAGAAATTACTATTACTTTTATGACCACAAAAAGTGATGGATTATTGCTATTCCAAGGACAGAAACCTCATACTGATGGCAAAGGTCAAGATTATTTGGCTTTGGCTATTGTTGATGGTTATCTAGAATTTAGGTAAAAATTTTTTTATTATGATTTAATATAGTTATTCTTTTAGATATTAAAAAATTGTTTTTATGTTAGCTATGAACTTGGCAGTGGTGCCTCTGAAATAAAATCTTCAGTGAAAGTAGATGATGGAAAACCTCATACTGCAAAAATTAAGAGGTATGTACTTATTTCTTCTTGTGACAAGTTTATTTAATTAGTATCCTTAGAGTAAGAAGAGAGTGAAAAGAAGGTAAAAGGAATTGTACTCTTATGCAATGATACTATAAAAAATTTCCATGTTAAGCAACTCTTTAGATAGCTTGACAATATAATAAAATGAAAACTTTAATTTTAACTGCATATATATGAATTTAATTGTTTCTGATTAATTCTTCATATCAGTATCTGTTATAACAGGATATTTGAGAATTCTTTTTCTTAAGTTTTATTACACATTATTCAGATGTAAAGACATGTTAACAAAAAATTCAAATATTCATTGGATATGTTAGAAAAAATGGCTATAATATAATCTTCAGATTATTTTTATTCATATTAAAAAGTGTCTTTCAGAAACTCTCTCTTTTTTACTATCTTGTGTGAATCTCATGTTAAACATTTAATACAAATTGTAAATACAAGATGGTCGAAAAATGTATAAACACAATTATAATTTAGAATATTCTGGAAGAAAAGATTGGTCTGGAGTGGGATTAAAAACTAACTCCTAACTCTTGATACCATGCAGATGAGTATCAGTTATACTACCCAGTCTTCCAGCTTCCAAAGTTAAATAAATCTTGCAATTAGTTAATTATTTCCTGAGCTTAGTATTTTTCTAGTTCTGTATATGTAATTGTAACCTATCTAAAATCCATCAAATCTTTATCAAGATCAATCACAAGTTTGATATATGTTTGATGCATTATCCACCATGTTGTTGTGTGAATGCTATCCTTCTCTCCAGTGGTGCACCCAGAGTGGGACCAAGGGATCCTGGCACCCTCTAAAGAAAAAAGGGAAAAAAAAACACTAGGAAAAGATTTTTGGAAAATTTTCTAATTAAAATTTAATTTATTATATTGGGTCATGTCTTCTATTTTTTACTACTAATGAATTAGTGGTCACGTCACACATGATGGAAATTTTATTGAATTTGCATTAAAACATTTTTTATTCATTCAACTTGGTTCCTCGAAGATTAAATCCTGAGTGTGCCACTGCTTCTCTCCTACTCCTGATGAATCTTGACCAACTGATCCAATTAAAAAGCTAGCACTAGCATTTTGCTGTATTTGCTATTTTCTCAACAGTTTGTTTTATTCATTGTTTTTAAGAGATTGCCTCTGTTCAGAAAAAATTCCCTGCATGAAACAAACTTAAAAAATTATGTGTATTTTTATTTTACAACATGTAAATTTTCTTTTACAAAGCTTTTTAAAGGCATGCTCTCTGGGGAATTGCTTAGTCCAACAGTCAGTCACCCCTAGTAGTGGTATGAAGGACATTGACAAAATTCTGGAAATCCTTGCTTTCATATGTTGCCTTTTATGGCAGGGTTGCAAAACAGTCATTTTCCATCTGCATACAACTGATGTTTCCCAGGAATGTTTGTCCTGTCACCACACTTCCTAGGCCTGCTCCGTCTCCAGATTTTTCACTCGAGCATTTTTGAAACCAGTTTTGGCCATATATGAGTACAAGGAATCTGGAGTAACATGGCAGTTGCAGTATAGTTTGTTGTTTATATAGCTATGGCAACACAACACTTGAGCAATTTGCCTAGGAGGGTTGCCTTCTTGGAGGTCTTTTTAAGGAAAACTAGCCCCTATTTAGGCATTACAGACATGGAGAAAACCTGGGAAACTCCATGCGGACAGCCTGTCCAAGCAAGGTGCAAACCTACAACCGAACTCCCAGTGTTCAGGGAACGAAGACTACTTGGCCATTGGTGGGCTGCGTTGCAGTACATAGTGCCTGTATTCCATATTCCATTATGCTTACATATATTCAGGCAATAAGAAGTCTTACAAGATACTGAAGCATCTTTTAAATTGTACTGTTGTGGCACAGGAAAGTCTCTTTTTGTTGTGATAATTGGCAATAATTTATCATCATTGCCATTATATTCATGCTAATAAAGTTTTGCTCAGTACCAACACCTCCTTCTTAGTGAAAACATAAATTATACACTTGTGACCTCTCTGGTTGGCACCTCTTTAGTGCCCTGTCAGGATTGACACCACCGTGTTTAGTGGAACACAGAAGCTGAGACAGTAATTTCCACTTCATAGCGGTCCCGTACATGGTCAGACAGATTCGTAATGTTGATCGAGAGACAACATAGGGAAGTGACTCAAACTACAATTAACACTTAACAAGAATTTAATTAAAAATACAGAATTCTAAGGTTGTGTCGCGGAGAGAGAGAGTTCACATAATGAGCGTGAGTTGTATAAATACCTGGTGATAGAAGATTGGGGTTCTCGTTGGGTGATAATAGTCTGATGGTGATTAGTTCCACACTAATATCCACCAACACAAGAATGGCACAAGGTATCCAAAATGGTCACTGATCAATGATAGTCTGGGAGTAAATGGTGCGTGTTTCCGGTGTCGGAAGGATGGATGAAGACTGACTTTTTCAGCTGTCTCTGGCGATATTCACAGATGATTTTGGCCGTGCAGAGGTTAATAGTTCATGAGAAAGCGTCATGTTGCCTTCAAGAAAATGTAACGGGAGACTTTCTCAGGTAGCTACGAACAACAATCGTTACATCTCTCGAACAATGTTAAGATTAAAGACTAGTTCTAATATAGGAATTTCTGCTATCTCACACACTCATTGACAAAAAAATGTTAAGTATGTTGGTTTATTTTCTAAATTCCTTTACCATCAGAATAGTTCTCTCTCCAACAAAAATTGCATCTATATATTCTAATCAAAACAACAAAAAAAGAAATCAAGTTCTCCAATATTACCACTGCCCAAATTCTAAATTACAAATGCTGGTTAAATGTTCTAAAATTATATTATTAATGATTTTTCTTTTAACTTACAGGAAAAAATAAAAATTGATATTTTAAATTAATATTTTACTGAAATTTACCACTAATTTACAGTTGAAATTGATTATAAATATTTTTAATGTTTATCTTACTAAATATAATAAATGAAATAGGAATAAAGATTAGTGATACTACAATGGTTGTTAGCAGAGAATAGAAATGACAAAAAATATTAGAAAATTTCTATGCAGAAGCCCAAAAAGTAAATGCATGATGATTTCCAGAAGAAAAGAAAAAAATAGATATGTATTAGAAGAAGAAAAGATAGAACAAACAGATGAATTCAAATATCTAGGTATATATTTAAACTAGCTGTTATCCGCAACTTCGTCTGCAGAGGTTTTGCAAGCAAACCCCATTTACATTCAATATTTCAACAATCATAGTAATTGTTATATAACACCTACCGCTGAGAATGAGAATTGCCGAGAATCAAATGAACTATTTTCAATTTGATCAATTTTCTGGAACATTTACAATCGTTCTATAATCGAACCAATATGCAATAACAAATTCGAATCTAAAATGGTTTGAACATTTTTAAAATTGAAATAGATAAAAATATTTATAACAATGTCTGAAATGTTATTAATTTAATACACCTAAGTACCTCGATGAAGACTAAATCCTCTCTCGCCCGCAGGGGAATTTCGAAAAATCCCTTCTTAGCATGCATTGCCATGGCATACCCTACGAAAACACAGATAAAAACAAAAAATTGCATCTAAAATAGTACAGTAGAAGCCGTTGTTCCAGTTAAGCCTTAATCCTCTCCCTCTCCCTGCAAAGGAATTTCAAAAAATCCCTTCTTAGTGTGCGTTTCCATGACGTACCCTAACTGTCTACCAAATTTCACCTCTTTAGGTTAAGCGGTCTGCTCTGGGCGATGATGAATCAGTGAGTGAGTCAGTCAGTCAGTCAAGCAATTTTATATATTTAGATGAAGACAACAAACATTGAAGGCTGTGAGAGTATCAGGATGATTAAATAGTATAAAATGAAACAATAAAAACATACAAAAAGAAACTAAAATTAGGATTTATATGTTGGCTGATTTTTTTCAAGCTATGATGGTCCATAAAAAAGAGACAAGTGTGCATAACAAAATGAATTTATTACCAAAAGTTAGGTACAAACATTGTTACTTTTCTACATAATCACTGTGAAGATTGAGGAATTTGTCATATCTGTGGACGAGTTTTTCCATTCCCTTGTCATAGAATGTTGCTGCCAGTGAATTCAGATGGCTTTAACAATGTTGTTTTGAAGATCATCATTAGTTCATTAGTCTCAAACTTCTGCCCTACTAGCCATGTTTTCAGTTCAGGAGAGAGGTGGAAGTCTTCACCACCTTTAAACACCCAGTGTATAGCCCCAAAATTCCAAGTGACTTCCACCTCTTTCCTGAACAGGAAAAGTGGCTATGAGGGCAGAGGTTTAACACTAATGACTATCTTCAAAAACATGTTAGGGTCCATCTCAAGTCATTTGAAAAGCTCATCCACATATATGACAAATGTCTCAATCTTCATGGTGATTATGTTGAAAAGTAACCATGTTTGTACCTAACTTTTGGTAATAAATTTATTTTGTTATTTACATTTGTCTTTTTTTATGGATCATTGGAGCTTGAAAAAAAAAACAGCCCTTGTAAATCAGTGGATAATAGCAACATATAAAGTGGAAACAGGAGCAAAGACCACAACGATGGAACAAATGATGATACTGAGAAAAACATTAGGCAGAACACAATTGGTTAAAATAAGTAATGTAACAAACAGGTAAAAAAATAATTGGATGTCAAAGAGAAGAATTGAATGGTTAGAACATCTCAATAGAATGACAAATGAAAAAACGATAAAACAGATTAAAGATTGGCAGCCAGAAGGGGTGACAGAGAAGACGTTACAGAGATGCAGTGAAAGAGACAGCAAACTGACCACAACAGACGTTTAGTCTAATGCATGAGAAGAATGAATGGTTTCATTTGTTAAAATGTTATTTAATTAAGAATAAAAATAAATTCTGCAATAAATCATGTTAGAATTACAGTATTTGATAAATTGTTATAAAATAGTTGTAATTTGTTTCTACAATGTGGGAGTTAGCTACAGTGTAGGACTTAGTATTGTGATGTATCTCCCTCAGTCATAAAAAGTATCATAAGTTATATTTACATATGGCAATATTAATATATAAATAATTAATAACTGATATCACAATGAGTCTAAATTCAGTTTTCTTTAAAACTAAAATTAAACTGATGTTCATAAAAAAATTCTATTACTTTACAATAAAATGTACATAACTAAATTAAAAAGCGATGGAAAGTAGGATTTTACATTATTTATATTAAATAACTTACTTATAGGAAACTACTTATGCTAAAGAATGCTACGATAAATTTTGTCTAATCCGTTTATTTTATATCGTCACTTTTTTGTCAGTGTCTGAAAAGCGCTTAAAACGTACTAGATAATTTTCAAACTTGATTTTCTGCCTAGAACTTATAAACTGCATTGCGGGTCAATTAATGATTTTATTTGATAGGTTTGGATCGCACGGCGTGTTAAACGTCGATCATATAGATCATCAGGAAGGACACTCCAAAGGACTACTTAAACAACTGAACACGGACGGTGATATATATATCGGTGAGTTTTTAAATACCCATTTGTCAGACATTTAAAGAAATAAGATTAATTAAATGTTTATTTTGATTCAGGTGGTGTCCCAGATCATCAGTTAATGACTGCCGGCAGATATCCTGTTGGATTTCACGGTTGTTTATGGGAATTTAAAATAGGCCCGCATGATTCCGAAGTGATCAATTTATACGAGAGAGCAATAACGGGAAGAAATGTCAAACCGTGTCCAGAGTAAGGGGATTATTTTAAAATTATTTAACCAATAGAAATGATTGTCAATTAATACAAACGAAATCTTTTCAGAATTGACGGTAGTGGTGGTGAATCACTTTTGGACAATGCCAGAATTTCATAATACGCGGAAGAAATTAGATGTTGATATTCAGACATCAAAAATAATCGACAAGCAATAGACCGGAATAGAATAGATTTTTTTTATGATCGGAATAATAATTAACCTTCTAAATCTCAATTTCTGCTCTTACGACAGATGCGACGTCGAACAATTTATAAAGACAGTCGATAAAATGGGCTTTGCAATTATGTTAACGAGTTTAATTTGTCTTCTTTATAATAGTGTCTTTCATTCTGTCGAGAACCGAGAATACGGCGAGACCAAAAAATGTCGAAATTATTAACTATTTCTTAACCTCCATTATGTATCTCTTGAAAAAAGTGATAGAACTGTAATATATAAACACAGAAGATAATCGGCGAGTATAACTTTTCCAAAGCGTTGCGAAACAAACTATTTTGTGAATTCACTTTTTTCAACAATTGCATTGTTCACTGCCATGAATGTCACATTGTGTAATAGCTGTCCTGTTTTTGAAGTCGCAAAACTATTTTAATGGTGCTATCTTTCGTGTGAAACTTAAGTTCTTTATTTTGTATGGATGAATGATGCGCGTGTGATGTGTGAATGAGTCTAAATATTTGAAAGTGAAAGTGAGACACCCATCGTCCATAGGAAATTCGATGAGAAATATGTTTTGTACAAAAATTTCTTTGCTCCAAATGTTTCGATGTTATTTCAAATTTGTGCTATCGTATATTGACTAACGAGTACTCTTTTTTAATTTTGTTTTTTGTTATAGACCTTCAGAAAACAGAAAGGCTACCACTACATAAATTTCCAAAAAATATAAAAAAAAAAGTTTAAAAAAAATTGTGAATGTTTAAGAATTGGAATAAAGGAAAAATGAAAGTTACGTGTGTCAGTTGTTTATTATAATTTTTAAGCATTTTGTTATTTACACCTGTCTTTTTTATGGATCATTGGAGCTTGAAAAAACAGCCGTCGTAAATCAGTAGATAATAGCAACATATAAAGTGGAAACAGCAGCAGAGACAACAAAGATGGAACAAATGATGATACCGAGAAAAACATTAGGCAGAACACATTAGGCTAAAAATTATACTCTGGTGATGTGAATAAAAATGCTAAAGCAGAATCTTTAAACTTCACGAGAAAAAAAATTCTGATAACTTAATTGAGAGGGGAATAATGATTATATTGATAGAAATCCCCACAATGAAAAGTTGGCTTTTCCTATCTGTTTTAACATTTTGCATCATCTTTGTTTTCTGCAAGTTTAATTGACAAAGTGAGAAATTTACATTATTTTTTTGAGGCATTTAGTTTCTGTGAAAATTAGTTTATTATATTATATTAAACAAAAACTTTGAAATAATACAGTAAGGCACGTTAAGAAGCTTATTTTTTTCCTCAAAATAAAATTAAAAATTCAATTTAAGTGATAGAAAACTGAAACCACTTACTGCTTTTTAATAAGTCTTCCCAATCCCCGTCAACTAAAATAGCACAATGAATTATCATCGTAGGTGTTATAACGTATGATGTCACAAAAATGCGAAATTTTCAAAACAAATTCCACTTGATGTACTGTACTCAAGTAATATTTATCATGTGCATTGTTATGTCAAAATTGAAATGAAATACAAACGAGCAGTTATTTATTGTGACATCGTCATAATACCGGGCCGAAATTTTTAAATTTAAAAAATCGCGTGACTTCCGATCGAGGTCGGAAGTTCGTTTATAGTTAATCGGGGTTTCCGTGTCTCGTCGGGAGTTTAGTGATCCTGTACAACACACTTCTGATAATAGTCTAGTCATGCCGGTCAACTAACTCCAGGAGAAAATTTTAAATTTAAATTATGTGACTTCCGGTCCAGATCGGAAGTTAGTATACGGTTAATCGGGCCTACGTCTCTTAAGCTTTCTACATCTGATCTCGATTTTCATCTAACTCCGTTCTCGAGATTAAGGATGGACTGATAGCGATAATGAGAATATATTCTGCAATTTGAAAATAGCAGTCCAATTATCGTATCACTCTTTCTAATGACTACATGTTCGCTTTAAAGATTTGCTTTATTTTATTCCGAAAACCCACTTCGACCTAATAAAAATTTATTTTTTTCAAGGAAAAGAGGTAACGTATTCAATTTCGTTTTGTTTCTGCACATAAATTCGCAATAAAACTGGGTGAAAATGCGATATACAAGAAAACGTAAAGTATTAAATTTCTATTTATGAAGAACAGATGTATTCAATTTCGTTTCGATTAAACGATGAAGTTTCAATAACGAGAAAGAACAACTTCTCAAAAACAAAAAACGGAGTTTCTTTATAAAGTTAATTAATCAAAAGTAATTAAGTATGAATATATAAGTTGCAAAACGCTAATCTCTTTCGAATTCTTAAGAAAAATAGAGCTAGTGTAGTAATTTTTAGTTTTACATTTCTCTTTAAACTCAGAAATTAATCTAGATTTCACTATATTCTACATAATTTCGTAAATCTCTTACCTGATATTAATTTATCATGGAATTCGGATCGACAAACCTCCTAAATCTGTAAAGGAAAAAGTATTTGTTAAACTAAATTTTCTTTTTTTGTTTTTTAAATAAATTTATGATTTACCATTTTGCTTTTACAAGGAGTAAGTAAATACTGTAATGTTATTACAGTAGTTTTAGCGATTGTACAAAAAACTTATACAATTTATATAACGTGATCGTACTAGAAGATTCTTTCAATAAATTAGTTTAATAGTAATCAATCCCAAAATATTAGATCTTAAACTTATTACTCAAAGAGAATCGCAGCTCGTGAACAAATGATTAATTAACCATCATCGCTGCCATCATTTTACACAACGAACATTCAGCATTATTTGATAACTTATGTTGATTCTTTTGTCATTTAGATTAATTGTATATTTATTTAAACGATGTTGAATAAATAGTGATTTAAATTTATAATTTATANACATTAAATGCGATACTTGTATTTCAGTTTCCAAAATTGTTTATTCTACATTCTTTTATAAAATATTTTATATGAAAACAATTTATGCTATTTTCATCACAATTTTTTGGATTACATTTTATTGGAATTGCCAGAAAAGTTATAAAAATTGATGGTATTATAAAGATTAAATTTGGATTTAAACAACAGACTGACTGTAAACAAATAATGAACATTTCGGTGGCAGGGATAAATGTTCGATGATGATGATACAACAAAGTAATGTGTTAGTGTTGGGAAATGTTTGGACTTGCCTACTTTTGTTCTGTTTTTAAAGTTTAAAATAATATTTTCACATGTCTAGCTTTGAATAATATTTACTGAAGGACCAACAAATATATTTTCTTTGTATTCGATAACAGATACATATACACACGCTAATATTAACCAATATATATTTATATAATGTATGTATGCACAGTACACTGTAAATATTCTTATTTAAAGTGAGATAAACATACCTACTGTACAGTTTATCTTTTTTAATGATGGTTCTAGATTAGATTCCAGTAGCAAAAAGAAATATAGGCAGTTCACAAGAGATGGGAAAATGATTTTGTATTAAATCCAAAAAAAACAGATTCTATTGTTGGAAATAGACATACAACTTTGTTATAAAGAAGTCAAATTTGTTGTTCATTAATGTTTCAGAAAGTAAACCCATTTCATTAGAAGTTTAAATACAAAATAAAATTAAGTTTATATTAAAACTTTGTTCTCTTCTTTAATTACTATAGTTGATTACTTTTTTAATTGCCATTAGAATTTGTAGTTGTGCAATTACTTTTTAATTGTTGCCATTATATAATTTTAATATGTGCAGGATCTTTGTAATTATTATAATGACTGCATATTAACTCAATGGAAGCTAATAAATTGGTGATGTCATTGTTTTTATAGCAATAAAATATATTAAAAGTATCTGTAAGAATGTAATAAACATCAATGCTTTTTAATCAATAAATCTGTTTTTGTTGTATTTCAGGGAATAATGGCAATTTTTGAAGTATACAAATTAACATTAAACGTATACTAATATTTCAGATTGAATTTTATATCTTGTAAATCAATACAGAATGTTTTCATTGTATATAGAGAAAGTGTAAAGTCTTGAATATATAAATTAGTGATGGAGGTATTTATAAAAGAACAAAATCTTACTGCTTCGATTAAATGATCTATTTGCATTTATTTTTTACTTAAGATTTCATATTTTTTGAGAAGTGAAGTTTGTTGATTTAAACAGGATATTTAAAACTTTGTTGTTATAATGAATTAAAAGTTGTAAACTATATAGAACCAAAAGTCAATGAAGAAAAAGAAATTTTTTTTTAGATCAGAAGATAAAAAGTACTGTGGAATAATGTCTGATCCAGAAACTTTGTGAATTTAGTAATACTGTACAATTTTTTACTAATTTGTTTTATGATCCTGTAAGTTGAATTGTTTGCCATAGAACTAATCTGTTTTCTCTCATTAAAAAAATTTTAGAATAGTTAAGTAATTATTCAATTCAATTTTATTAAACCAAAAGAATGTTTGCATATAAGAGATAGTTTTATAACATACTTCAGAAACAATTTCTATAATATGGTAATATCGAAAATCAATTAATCATTAAATTTAATACTACATTCTTAGTTTGTTATTAACAATCTATAATTCTTGCCATTAAGTGTTAACTCTGTCAGTCCCAAATGGGGAAAATCTTAAAAGTAAACTGTTTACAAAATATTAATTTTTCAACCTTTTTCCAGATAATTTTTTTCCAGTGTTTTAATAACAAAATATCTACTTTTATAAGATTAATTAGTTGTTTTCTATATTCTTGAGTAATATTTCAATTAAATATGTTTGATACATTATATCTATTATATTCTTGAAATATCTCTGCAATTTTTCTGCATATAATGTGGAAAAATTTACATTACCACACTAAAACACATTTGCTCCAAAAAATTAATGTAGATATTTCTTATATAGAGTGAACATTTGTTAACCTTTCTCTCTCTCTCTGTTATTAAAACTGATCCATCTATAATTTATAATTGTGGGTTGGACTGATGATATTTCTGAATTTTCTATATAACACGAATGATATTTGCATTAAATTAGTGAACTTTGGTTTTTTCAAAATGAAATATGAAGTTGCAGAATCAAATATTAATAAATATGCATTCCTCTACTTCTGTTCATTACCATCTAGTAAGTTAGTTTAAATTCCAAAAATATGCTAAAATTTATTTAATGTGTTATTTTAAAAGTCGATATCATCATGATCCTTTTATTTCATGGTTTGTATAAAACAAAAGAATTTTTAGTGTATTTATATTTCAGCCAATAAAAAAATTATACATTTTAGGAAAACAGAGTCCAAATCCAATTACTTTCATCTTCTGTATCTGGTATTGTGCTTACAACTTGGAGCAATTTCAGGTGGAAGATAATAGAAAATTTTTCAATTTATAGATATATTTTGCCAATCCAGCTTGGGCTCTAGATCATATCAAAGAATTAATTAGGGAGTTAAATAATTTTAAACTTTTTTTATCTGTTATTTTCATTTATTGCACAAAAAACTATGTTATCCATCAAGGCCATTACTTTATTAAATAGTTTTAAACTTCATCTATTAGAAAATAAATAAATCGAAGGAATATTACCTAAGATTTTAAGAGTAAAATTCACTTGCAGATAAACAACATTAGTTACCAGTATATATCTCTCAACTTTTGTTTGCAATCTGTCAAAAAAAGCTCTCATATCAGAATAATCCAAACAACTTTCAAACGATAGTCCCGGATTGTTCAACAATTTCTCAATAGTAGCGGATAACATTTCCCATGATGCCGATTTACTAGATGATAAAAGTTTAATGTATATCAATTGCCTGTAATCATTTTCTGGTAGCATAGTAATTTTCTTCCAAAAACGAAGCAAATTCAATGACATATTCACAGCGAGATGTGGTCTTCCTAGTTCCATCCTTATCGCGGGCCCAGGCACAGAACGATTTAGATGAAAAATTACATGAAAAGGAATAGTTGTATTTTTTTCTACTTTGTCAACCGCCAATTTCCCCCATATTGGGAATGCATATGAAATGTTCGATCTTATTAACACATCAAATAATCTAAAATAGTTAAGTGACGATTCTTTCATTTTGACAAGTAGTTTATAAAGATTTTTTTATAATTTTATCTTACAAGTTAGTCTCGATTATCACTTTTTCCAAATGGAAAGAAAAAGATCCACGAGGAGTAAAATGAATTCCCAAATATTTAAAATTTGAAAGAACTTCCAACTTTTGTTTCTCTAAATAACTGATTTTTTTTTAAATTTGCCTCCTCCGCGAAAAATCATTATTTTCGTCTTTTCCAAGTTAACCATCGAATGATTATTGTGACAATATTCTTGAAACATATTTATTCTCTCCTGGAAAGCCACAGTTGAATTCGCCATCAGAAGAACATCGTCCGCATATAAAAGACAATTTATATTTACATAGAGTGAAATTGCAAAAGTTTGGCCTTGTAAAAATTCGGAAGGTCATTTAGAAAAAGGATGAAAAGAAATGGGCTTAATGGTTCTCCTTGAGGTAATCCTTTGTTAGAGGAAACGAAATCCGTACTAAAAGAAAATGCTTCTACTGAACAATAAGTATCGGAGAACAGGTTTTTCAGTAGATTAATGAAATTTGTTGAGACCTATACGTTCTAATTTGAACCATAGTATGTCACGATCTATAGAATCAAAAGCTTTTTTTTTAAATCTATGAAACCAGCATACAGTTTTTTCGTTTTCTTGATAGTGTTAGTTGAACAATTTCATTTAAAACAAACAAGTTATATTCAACACCTCTATTCTTGACGTAAGCTCCTTGATAAGGAGTGATAATATCATACTCGTCCATCCAAAGTTGAAGACGGTTTGCTAGTTTGGACGAAAACAACTTCCTTAGTATGTTAATTAAAACTATTGGACGATAATTGGTTTGTAGTAATCTACTTCCTTTCTTATATAGCATTTTTAAACAGATTTGTTTCCAAGTAGTAGAAAATTTTCCATAAGATTTAAATGAATTAAACACATTTAGAATGTCGTTTAAAATTTTGTTTGAAAGACATTTAATTCATTCATTGTTGATTTTTTTTATCTAAGCCACGTGATTCGCGAACTTTTAATTTATTCACAGCCTATTCTAATTCTGACTGAGATATTGGATCATCTAGAAGAGGAATATTTCTAACAGAAGGGCCATTTAAAAGGATAACTGTGTGAAACCCTGGGAAATGTAATCTCAAAAATATCAAATCTCACTTGAAATTAGAGGAGAAGGTGGTATTATGGAACCCCATTTTCATTATAGTGAATTGTAAACAAGGTATCATAACTACACCCACATTTTTTGTGCGAAAAGTACTGGTAACTGTTAAACTAGATGTTCCTAATTGGCTTTTTCGCTAGTGTAACTATAGTATGGTTTTTGAATGCTTTTGTACAAAAAGTCAAAAAGTAGGCTTAGGTAAAACCGGGTAATAATATGGAACCTTACTGTATGTTTTCAAAAAATGCTTTAATGCATCTAAAACAAATAGAAGAATGTTAAATAATTACAAAATTATTTATTCCAATATATTTTATCGCAAAAATGATTTAATAATAATAATAAAGAAATGAACAAAGAAGAAGCTAATCGTTTACAAAAATCACAAATATAATGCTCCTATAGTGTTAGGTAACTCTTTTTACTTTTTTCACTTTCCTTCTATTTTTTCATTCATCTACCATATACTTTTACAAAAGTTAGACGGGTTCCATATTAAAAGCACCAATGGGGTCCGTATTTCACGCATCGCCATCTTGAATTAACTTATGTCTGTCAAGACCAAATTTTAAAAAACGTGAACATCACACAGATTAATATGTACCCCTAAGTCTCTGGAACAGAATACGTGCACCAGTGATACTACAACTACATGATTTGTATCTTAGAAATAATTAAATTCACTTACCATTCAAAACTTTAGAATTTCGAAAAACACAAATATGCTAATTCACTACGGACAACCGTTTAATTGAAGTGAAACGGGTTTTCCCCTTGCTATGAATGTCTGCATAGTGCAGTCAGCCACAATCCACTACAGTTCGCCTTTATCATCAGTTTGAAATGGAGGGATTCCATAATACCATCTTCTCCTCTATATTTATAATATTCCTCCTTGTTCTAAACTTATTTACCAATGACCAAAATTCTTTTGTATTTTATGTTGTAATTGTAGCTTAATTTTGACTTGAAATAACTTTTTTCTTAGCTTCGCACAATGACATAACTTTTTTTTTTAAAATTTGCAATATTCTTCTAACAGATCTCTTGATTTATTTTTGCGGAATATTCTTTTTCTTCTTTAACCGCAAACAATCCATATCAAACCATTGTTTATCAAATGAGTCTAAACTACTCATTCTCAATGTTCCTCTTTGGGTTGCGAAGTCAAAAGCATTTCTGAGAATTCTGAATAAAAATCTCACACATCCAATACAAACGTATTCTTTAGTAATTTATGTAGTGAAATGACTGACAAAACATATTTATCGAGATTATCCTGGTTCCATATATATCGAATTTTCTGTAATTTGCGTGTTTCTATTTTACCTGTGTTGAAATTAAATATCGCTGAGGTAGGAAAATGATCTGAACTGAATTTATCTAAAATTGTAAAACCTTTTCAAACTGTCCAGCAGATTAACATTTAATGCTACCGGGTCTATTACCGACATACCGTTTGAAAAATAAAAATAAAATTTGCCAAATAGTCATTTGTGCAACGGCCATTTAATATATGTAATCCATAGGATTTGATCAACTGTAAATATTTGTGAAGATACAAGCGAAATGAGAGCTACAAGAATACATTAACAAAATGAAACCCTTATTTCGCGTGAAATAAAACAGTTCGTTGGGATATCAACTCCATACAGTCCCCGCTTAGTTTTACAATAATAGTAGTACAACCTTAATAGAATGAACAGGTATCAGTACAACCATCGCGACATAAATGAACTTTGAGTTTTATACAATATACACGAATCACAACTTAACAGTTAAAACTAACTTAACTTAAAGACAGAAGACACTGGTATAGGGGAGAACGATAGAAATAAAGATAGGTAAAAATGGGTGCCCGGCCTGCAATGGTAGTCTTGGGGGTGGTGATAGTTCCAAAATCTTTTCTGAATGACGAGTGAATTCTTGATTTCTCTTAACTCACGTTGTTGTTGTTCTGAAGTCCTTATGATATTTCTTTTCTCGATCGGATCTGCCGCTGATTCTTGCCTTGACTTCTTTGTGTCTCCATTCGCGCTAAGACGATATAGAGAGCACCACCTTTCCGTCCGATCCTTACGACGTCTCAGCCAAGAATGTCCCTTGTCTTTCTGTTAAGTCCTCAGGCTTCCTTCCTTCCCTTTGTTCGAAGGGATTAATCACCATCACCCAAGAAGAAAGGATTGAGAAAGAATTTTTCTGGAAGGGACAGACAATAGAAGAAGGAAGAAAGAAGGGAAACTATACAAAAATTAAAAACAAAACCTATATAAAATATGGCGTACAGCCACATATTTTTTCCTCTAAATTTGCACACCATGTCGTTAGATTTACGAGAATTTAGAACTCTAGTATTAGGGGCATAATAAAGGTTGTCTGGTTCCTCTCCTATTCATATATTAGTGTCACCTATTATGAGTATTTCGTTATGGAGAAAATGTTGTATTAAATTTTCTCAGTTAATAATTCATCATAATGAAGAATGTTCAAATAAACAAGGATAATGACCAAATCGGTTTGCTTCAATAACTTGTCAGAATTGTGTTCTACTGCTATAAAGTTATCTGATTTCAGTAACAACTCTGGTTATCCTACAGCACAAGAAATTGCAAAAATCAATCCTGTACTCTTTGCTTTGCTTTATTATTGCAATAAACATTTCATAATTTGAGTGTTGTCTACGACACAAATTCTATAACATATGAATCAAAATGACGACGCGATGTGCCTCGATAAATCTTGTTCCTCCATTTGGCATTTCCCCAAAGTCTTTCTATGTTTTGGGTATGACATCCTGTCGCTGGATGAATAAAGTTATATTTATAATTTAATTGTAAATGTTCATGTCGTGCATCTCGTAGCCCTTCTGTTTTGTATGCTTTCCAGCAGTCAGAACATATAATAAATAACTTCCTTCTTTAACGTTTTTTTTATTACATCTATCAATATTTTCGCAGAAAGATCACTCACCACGAATAAAAAACATTCATTTGTCTCGGCGTATTCCACTGCTGCGGAAGAACACGTCCGACATTGTATTTCCTACGTAAAAAAAGACTTTCGTCTACCTCGACTATTTTGTTAGCACCACCGATTTTGACATTGGGTCGAGAAATTATAGAGTTTGCACATACCTCACGCATGTAATTATTCCAATCTACAGTTGTTCTAGGATTAATTCCTAACTACAATTGATAAAATTTTCATTACGTTAATTCCAAACATCAGAAATATACAAAACAAATTGCAGTCAATCTTCGAACCAATTTTGACTTCTCAAACCCTTTTTGTCATGGCAAGAGCGAATATTACATCTCCATTTAGGTGTTCGGAGGAACGAATATAATTCCCTTTGCAACAGATTGCGCTTTCTTCAACTTTTGGCAATTATAAACTCCGTTTCAACTCGAAACAGAAAAAGCCACTCAGAAGAAACAAGAACTGCAAACTCTGAAAACATGAAACTGTTTACCTTAAGATTACTTCACTAATAACCAAGAGATGTAATTTACATAACGATATGAAATGACGCGACTAAGTTTGCAAAATCTGAACAAAATCTTGATCTTTTAGAGTCATACTTAATATTCCCTGACAATTCAAAAAAAAAAAAAAAAATTCACTGAAGAAATAACAGATTTGTCCTCTTTTTTGGCTTCTATTAAACTTTCTGAATACTGTTACTTTCAAAAAAACCTATCTGCAACTCAATCTCAAAGTTATAGGTAAATTTTTCTCCGTCTATTATCTCTTAAATCAGCTCTTAAATGGTAAATTTCATTCAAAGATTTTGCTTTCTTAAAATGAGGCAAAAGTTTTTTCGTTTTATCCTGGATATAGAGATTAGATCGTCGAAGACAGTGACTCTAGAATAAATCTGAATTTCTTCTTGAATTCCTTTTAAGTTTTTAAATATCAATTTTGTATCATTATAACTGTTAAGTTCTACTAAAATTAACCTAATTTTTGGAATTCTATAACAAATTTTCGGAGAAATATGTTCTACATTGTTTCTTTTAATCAACTTAAAAAATTCTGTAACGTTATTTGTCAATTCCTCCCGATTGCCCATTAAACCACAGATAATTACTGTACATTGTTATTCTTTAGTTCGTTGTGAAATGAATACTAACAGAAAAGATTGCATAGAAAAATTATCAATACATACCGTTTTAAACGTTGTTAATTCTTCAATACGAGTCAGTCGTTCTTCGTGCTCTTTATGCAAATTATTTAACCAGTCCAACTTAGACAAAACAATTTCAGACTGTTCTTCAAAAGAGTGAGAAATTTCTCGGAAATTGGGAAACGGAAAATAATTCTCAAGACGATGTCTAACACCGGTTCAATCGACGAACCTTTTCTATGGGAGAGGATATAATAGTACGAGACATTGAGCCAAGATTCTGTTCCACACCTCCAAACTCCAACAAAATAAGAATTAACAATAATGATAATAAGTCGAATAAAAATATTTTAAGCCAAAATTAATTAATTCTTCCAAATTATGACTTAACAGTACGAAAAAAATTACACCAAATTCGAACTTCGCAGAAAAACGCACCAGCAACGATAGGCGGCGTTGTATGTTTAATTAGCCATGTTGGCTAATTAAACATACAACGCCGCCTATCGTTAAATTAAAATTATATCAACTAAAAAAATATTTTTATTTTGTTTACAACAATGGATTTTCATTATAAAATTTAAAGGAAACGACTGACCGACAGAACAAAGCAAAAAAATCCTAGAATACATTTTTCAATGACGGATTTACGAAATTCTTTCAATGTTTCTGAAATTCGTTTCACATTTCGTTTGATATCTTTTAACAAAAGGCGTGTGGATTAAAAATAATGGCTATTTTATGTAGATCTATACTTTTCTATAACAAAATACTTAATTCAAAACCGATCGTTATTTGAATATAATTCGAATATTTAATAATAATTAGCAGATAAGCCGGCGTTGCTTGGGCAAAAAGTAACAATAACAAATATTAAAACGAAAACCATAAAAAGAGTTTGGTTATTGTCATGTTTATCGCCATACTCGGATTTCGAAAGTAAACAGGAATTGAATATATTATATCATAAAAAATTTAAGATACATTTTTTTCTAATATTAACTCATATTTTCAGTAAATGGTACAGTACTGTACAGTATCGTTCACAGCCGAATATCAAATGGTAATCTGACAAATCAAATTTCGCGAAAAATGAGCCAAATATTTAAACTCGGCACCTTCGAAAATCTCCCTTAAAACATTGTTCTCGCTGATAACTGTATTATGTAATTTTCGGCAACGCGCCACGCCGAGGGGAATGCCTCCCGGGAGGAGATTTCTGGGAAACTGGCCCTACTTAAGTGTTACTAACTTGAAGAAAGTCCGGGAAAATTCACGTGGACAACCCGTTGGCCATGCACGAACCCACGATCTACTGGTGTGAATTTCGACTCCACGCAGGTGATTGCTGCGCTACTCATCATAGTGATAGTGTGAATTAGACGCGCTATATATCATTTGTCATGGACGAATTATATTTAGTTTATTATTTTAAATTTTTTGCCAATAGATGGCGCTACATGCTCATGTAAGTGTAGATAAATTAATTGATATACAGAAAACCAATATATACTTTGGAGTGGCATTCAGACATTATATAAGTTAAAAGTATGCGAACGTGACGGCAGAGTTTCGTAGCAATTGGTCGAACGGCCTAGGAATGTATAGCGAACAAACAAACAAACAAACATCTTCATTTATATATTGATAAGTACAATAAAGTTCATTGTTATTTTTTACAAGGAAAACCTATACAATTTTATTAAAGTACGTAACTTTAATTTTATTTTTTAAACATTTTTTGAAAAATACGTTTGAATTGTGTTTAATTAAACAAATAATGCTCTTAAAAAGAAAACAAAATTTAAATTTGACAAAGAGACAAAAAACATTAATAAAATTTCTATTCGTTTTCAGATGTGATGTATCGAGACACCCCGTTGTGGCGTAAATTCAGACACTTGAATTTGAAGAAATTACTTGTTAATTTAATTAGATAATTCTAAAATTAACGCGGCGTTAATTTTCACATATGACATACCGGATATTTTGTCCGTTAAATCGAGATCGGTTCAAGCAAGGTTTTACTATACTGTATTTATAAATAATGGACGAACATTATTTATAAGTATAGTAAAACCTCTCCTATTTTTGTGTGTTAATTTGCTTTTATATATTATTAATTGCAAATGTGCATCAAATAACCGAACCCTTATGAAAAAAAAAAAACACTTTTTAAAGGAAAAATAACTGATAACGACTCAAAAATACAAAAAATCTGCTTTTCTGTTATTGACAATTGCAGTTTTAATAATCATACAAATCTTACTCTAAAACAATAAACATTTGAAAATAATTGATTTGATATATATAATTTGAACAAATCTTTATTGTATTAGGTTATTGCCTGTTACAATAGGATGTATAAAATTAGTATAAACATTTGAATATCTTAACTTGGGTAATGATATTTCTCAGCTTTAGTTGACTAAATAATTTCAGCATGTTATTAATCAATATATTAGATTTGCATTTTTTTGTATTGATTTTCAAACGATAAAGTAGGAGTCAACATGACTCTCAAGAATTTGATTTCTTGTACCATTTTTAGCTCCTCATTTTTAAGATAAAAAGACATGTCTTAGAAAGTCTGTCTCCATTCCGTAATATCATCACAAATGACTTACTGGAATTAATTTTTAATTTTATTCCTCACAAAACCCGTACACAGCTGTATCTTCCTACATAAGTCAGATGCAGTCGGAGCAACAAGCACTATATCGTCCGCATATAACACCGAATGTACTACCTGCCTACCAATTAAAAAACAGTCTTCCTCTCTCTTAAAACAATCATCGATATCGAACATACAAAAATTAAACAAGTGTGATGACCAAGGGTCACTCTACAATAACTCACGATAAATCTCTGGTGCTGTATTATCCTTTAATTTTCTTATATTATTACTTAAATTATTTTCATTAAATAAATCTTCATGTGTTTTATTGGTATTGGCTGGTGATTATATTTAAAATTAGAATTATTTTTACATAAATAGTTATCCGAAAATATTTTAAAATACTGAGAACAACTCTGAAATGTAACCAATAGCCCTTCATTTTCTTTTAAAATTGGTCTACGAAAATTATTTACAACATTCCAGAATGAATTTGTATCTTTTATATTACTCAGTGTATCACTTATTTCCGAAAAATACTTTATCTTTTTTGCTTTTATATAATTTCTATAAATTCTTTTATTTTCTATAATTGACCTGAATTTGTCTTTCTAACTCCTTTGTTTCTTCAATTTGTAATAATAGAACTTATTGTCACATCATTTTGTATAAATTTTGGACCTTTTACAACTTCTGAAACGATATGATTCTAATAATGTTATTAATTTATAATAATTATTTACCGGATCTTTTTATACCTCGTGTAATATTAGGTCATATGAACTGTTTTCAATTTCCCTCAAAAACATATTTCCACCTTTATCTCTATTTAATTTAAAGCTTCGTGTAGGTTTCTGCTATTCATTTACCCCGTCTAAACTTCCAATTAATTTCAACTGTACTGGAAAATGGTCTGAGTCATCAAGATTAAGCACCTCCTTCGTTAAACACCAAACAGTAAAAAACTCCGAACAAATAATATAATCTACTATCGATTTACCAATATGTGATTCCACTGGAATATAACCAGTAACCCTACCATTTAAAATAAATAGACCATTTCTCCTGAATAAATTCCAATAAAACTTTTTCATCTACATTAACAGTATTATCTTTAGATAATCTTATATAATTAATATTAGAATTTCTTCCTTTATATATAGAGTCCAAATTCTCTCCAATTTGGGAATTAAAATCTCCATATATAATCCATAAATTTATAATAGTTGACCACTCTATAACAACTTTCTGGATTCCTTGGAAACATGTCGCTTTATCAATTAAACGGAGAAAATATACAATTATTATATCAATCTTCGAATCTTCCCACGTTGACTCATACATCGACCGAGTATCTATTAAAGCAAAAACATAATTTTCCTCTATCTAATACTTTAACAACTCACTAATATGTTTCTTGATTAAAACTAATAGTCTTCCAGATGTTGGATCAAATCTTCTATTTCTTTGAGCCTTCCCGAATAACATAATGTGTTCTTGTTCTAAATATAACCTATCTTCTTCCTTTATTTTAACCATCCGAGTCTCTGAAAAACCAATAATAAAATGGTTCCTTGTATATTCTTTTACAGTTCCTCTATGAAGTTTTTCCTGTAACCCCCGAATGTTCCAACATTCAATAGTCACTTTAGTTTTATTATTCCACTTATTTGTTTTCAAGGGGAAATTGTTCCTTAAGTTACTAGTATTATTCTGTTTATCTATATTTTTAACTTTTTTTTAAGCTCTAACACTGTATCCTCCGTCTTTTCTACCTTGACACATCGTTCGTTTAATCCCTTTTTCCAACTACTGTATTTGTTACTAATTCTGAAATATTTGTTATTTCTTTCCTAAAAAAACAACTTAATTTAACAACTTTATCCAAACTAATATCATAAGTAAACATTTTATTGTCTTTTATATAAAAATATTCTCTTAACAATATTTATTTCCTTTTAATTTTTCTTGTTTAATTATTGGTCGGAGTTTTTGCCTCCTCAGCCTTGATCTTTTACACAAATCTTCTGTAAATATCATTTTTCTCATTTCCTCATTATTTGAATTTACTTTCTTTTTCCAAAACTCTTTCAAAATTAAATTTCCGGTATACTGAAATTTTTACCGTTGGTTTTGTTCCATTTTTAGTCAAATTAAGCTCTCAATCGAACTATTTGATATGCCTAATTTTACATCTATAAACTGATTAATTTCCCTCAAATACTCCAACGAGATAAACGGAGAATTTATAATTATAATACTTTTATTATATTCCTCGTTAACCAATTTATCCAATTTAAATTATAATATACCTTTTATTTGACCGTAACTCTTAGATATAACTTTCATTTCTTCTTCTACTGTCTATAACAGTATTGTTAATTCTCCTCGAAAAAAAAAAAAATAAAACTTATTCTCCTTCTTCAATCACTTAATTTCTGTCTTTATCTCCTTATTTCTGCATTCAGTTGTAAAAAAAATTATCCTGAATTATGTCATATACGGATTTTAACGTATATCTGGTTCAGAGTCCTTTTAACGTTATAAAATATTCACATATTTTAGGATTTCTCAGACCCTCAAAAGCTTGACTACTTTTAGGATATTCTTCTTGCACGTATTGAAATTTTTCACTCATTAAAACATCCAATTGATTTTCCTTTTCCATTTCCTTGGAATTTTCCTTGCTCGGTCTACTTCGCCACCTTTTTAGCATACATTTGCTGCGAAAAATGAGGTAAAGGACATGGATTAGGCTCAATTCCCGCACAAATTAATAAACAAATAACTAAATTTAAGGGTAATCTATTTACAAATATCCAACTCGCTAGATAAACCATTTTTTATATTCTGGTCTTCTAATACAATAACAATGATTTTCTTTAAAAGTTCACTCGCACGTCCGGTATCTAGCACATACCCCTACTACAGGATATAACCGGGAAAGTATGGTGAATGGTGACATTTTCACCCCCTTTTTTCATTTCTCGGCGTTTTGACATCCCAAAAGTCCATAAAAATGTAAAAGAAACACAAAATTTCTGTCCGCGTAGACGTATCGCCGTCTAATTTGCATTATATCTCAGGACTAGACGAACCGAAAATTTTGAAACTTAGTGTTATTTCTAAGTATGGAGCAAATTGGGTCAGTAATTATAATTACTTACATTTTTAACGGGTCATTTTACATAAAAAAAGGTCTCTAAATTAAAATGAAAGATTTTTAGACTTTAATTATTCGATTTATAAATTTTTAAATTGCAAAAATTTCAGAAAAAACACATCTAAAAGCAATTATTATGCGTAAGTTTCGTGCTGGAAGGGGTCAACTATAAATTGCGTGAAGAATTAGCGCTCTTAACGGGGAAAATTATGGATAATCATTACGATAATAATTATATTATTGTAGAAGATGAAGAGGGAGGAAATTTTACAGAAGTTTAAAGCTTTAGGCTACTTTAAAACGGAGAGAGTCGATTAACTTGGTGACGAAAGAAAGCGCAACACTCGTTTAAGACACAAACCATGTTACGGAGAATTGTGAGATTTATTCCGACGATCTCGGAACAGGAAATCGGTGATTAGAAATAAGTTCGTGGGCAGGCACCAAACACAAATCCGGAGAAAGATACGGAGCTTTCGTCGGACGTTACGCCAGGAAAAAAGGAAAAAAAAGTATGTTGATAAAGACAATTGGCCGGACGTTCTTGTCGATTTCGACCAATGAAATCATCGAAGACGGCAGCTCTATTTTGAATTCGAGTTTTTTTAATTCTGAATCGTGGTCTCATTTACTCATTAATTAATTCACTTTAAGTAACATTCGAGTCATTCTTTCCTCCATTACCTCCGCTAAAGCAGCTTTTCCTTCTCAGCTCCCGAGCTCGACCAGAAAGGATCCCGTTGTATTGAATATCTCAAACTCCCTTTCTTTCGGATAAAGGGAGTTTGAAGATCCAATTGGAATCGGAATTCGACGGAATGTTTACTAATTCGACCTCCTTTCCTTGCCGATTTCTATTATTAACAATTTTAGTATGACGCAACAATTTTCTTGGAAGCGAAACGACTAAAATTACGGAATTTTCTAAGGTAATGTCTGTGGCATAACGGAACAGATAAATCGATCGAGAGTGGAAACAAATGGCGATAATTAAATACTCAGAATATCGATAAAGATTTCGATTGCGTTGGTCCGGCTCTTTCGGTTAAAATCGTCAAATACTAAAGTAAATCTGTGGTTTTCCTAAATACATTACAAAGACTTTTTTATTGGAAAAATCCGGGATGCGTTTTGTTCTTATAGAAATCCCAGTGTATTCATTGTTGTTTATAAGAAACATCGCGCGGCTTCCGGTCGATAGTCGATGTTTTCGCCTGAAAAATTCCGGTCAGGTACTGTACAACTTAAAGAAGAAAACGTTTAGTCGGGAGCGAATCTAATTCCCAGAGATGCTCCGTCTGTCTCGGTCTTTCGATTATTCTCTATTATTAAACGTCGAGAAAAGCCGGGAGATGATTGGCCTGGTCTTCTTTCGTTAAAAAGAGAAGACGGCGGGGCCCGTCGACGCTGAAAGAAGGATGACCCGAGGATAATTGGAAGAAGTCAGACGAGTGTTTTGGAAAGGACAAATAAAGGAATTCCTTTCGTCAGTACGTAATTGGCATAAAAAAAATCGATGGGAAAGTCTGACGGTTCGAACTAGATCCCGATTTCTTTCTCTTAGTCGACGGCGGAATAATTTCGAAGATATTCGTAACTTTATAAAAATAATTAACGAAGTAATTAAATTTTAATTAATTAATTTCCAGAAAGTGGGCGTCGCTTTCACATTTTTTGTCGAGCGTCGAATCAGTAAGCCAATCATTTGGCCAGCGTTGCCCAAGGAACTGCGAGAAATTTCTGCCTAATTAATTCGGATCCGTTTAATTATAGAGGATCTTATGGACGGAGAAACGGTGTTGGCGAAAGAGACTCCCTCTCCTCGTTCCGTTTTACGGCCTCCTCCGCTTCTCTTTCTGAGATTGGTGGTGGGCGCGGATCCTTCGTCCCTTCTCTCATCGAATCGAATGTATTTATCACCCGACATGATTTTTTCGATTTATTTAGAGATGCAAAATGGAAACTTCGGAGAGGAGTTATCGTCGTAGATTTAATTTCCATTCTCTATCAGAAAAGTTAAGTCGAAATAACGACCGTCCGACCTTCGTACGCCTCGCTAAAAGCAATTTATTCTTCTAGATAAGATGACGAGAAAGATCCGAAATCCTCTCTTCTGTGGTCAGACGCCGGGTAGATAGACATTCGCCGTTAACGAAATGACAAACAGACAAACAAATTAAAGGTAGATAGGCATTCGCCGTTAACGAAATGACAAACAGACAGACAAACGAATTAAACCGAGAATTACGACGATCGAATGTGCCTCTCCGCCTTTCACCTTCGCACATTATATCGGCATTCTCCGACTGGATATATCGAATAGATCTTTAGCCTCACGCGCATGACAAAGAGGCCTCTTAACATTCCCAACGTTCGACGGATCTCACCAATCGTCCTCGTCTCCAGACACCTCTGAACACTTTCTCCTTCGTCTTCCACCATATTGTTTGGATTTCGGTCCTTCGGCTGGACCCCGCGAACCATTCCGACCGACTACTCGGACAGAAGCCATGCTCCTCCAAATAACAAATCGGAACGATCCGAACAATCCTATAATCACAGCCACTAATGGCAAATGCATTAGCGTTATGTTAAGCCTTCCGAAAAGACTACTGTTCGCCATATTTTCTCATTACGTAGGTTTTCATAAATCCAAATTCTGATTGTAGTTTCGAAGCTCTCATTGGCCGATTGTTCCTATCCTATTTAACTTTTTAAATTTATCCGACTGGAACTACTATTCGCCCGACCTACTGCCGTTGTCGTGGCAATGAGACTCGTTCCAGTTGTTCGTAGTGTGAAATCGCCCTTATTCTCCAGATCTTTCGGATAATTAGATTTGGAAGAAGAAACGATGGGTCGTAACCTGCAAAGGCCGGAGAGAGGTTAGAATTGAGACCAAATCCCCACAAATAAGTAGGTTATTGAAAAATTCCCTAGTTTTTTCCTGCTTAAAATTTTCATTAAAATTCTTCAAATTCTATTTAAATTTATTTTCTTATTTTCTAAAAATTAATAAACAAATAAATACGAGACGTAAATAAAGAATGGTGCCCTTATTTCTCTGTTGATAATAAAGGTCATTTCTTTAAAAGGAGGTCTTTTAGAGAAATGATCTTTATTGTCAAAACATCCGCCAACTCTTGAAAAAATTATAAAGATACAAATATCGCCTCGACCTACATAAAGAACGAAACACTAAACTGTTTTTTTCAGCGGGAATCTTCTGCTAATAACCATTGTTTCTGACACGATGACATAAATAGCATTAAAATCAAACGTTTCATGTTAACTCCCTTTCTATTATGTGTCCGGGATTTTCTTCCCAGGAGTGAGTTGCTACAGATACGATGCGTCAGGAATTTTTGACTCGCGATCCGTAACTAAAAATATGCATTCGACCATTCCGCCCGCGGTTTCCGTATTTAAATGTATAAGGAACGATAAAAATTAAAGTAATAGAAAGGCTGTTTAGTAATGATGTCATAAACATCACGTGAGACTGTAGCATCTGAATTATGGCGGTCAGCTTTGTTAGAAAGTGTGGCTCGGTGGCGAATATAAGGAGAGGAATCGGAGTCGTTCCTGGAGGGGGGTACTGTACAAAAGGTGACCTCGAACATGGCCGGCCTCAAACCGTTTATTATAAGCAATATACTACATAATAAAAGTAATAATGATAAAAGTTTTGATTATTATTCTTATTAACGTATGTATAGCTGTTTAAAACTTTATATGATCCCGCGACATCGCATTCGGATGCCGGAACGCCATATCGCGAACTCGATCTCCGCATCTCGCATTGTATCAGTATTTTTTTGTCTCAAAACTACTCTTTTATAATATTCTAGATGTTTCCATTTCTCGAATCGTCACTCGTGTTCTAGAATATACGATTGGTGCATACAGTATATACGGCAGTGACTGGCGTGCGGAACTCGGTATTGGGTGCACTGTGCTGTATCAACGAAAGGGAAACAGCTGGCCTTGTGCGTCGTTGGATTACTATCTGGCAATGTTGGAAAAGAAACGCAGACAGCAATGGAATACCGTAAGCATGCAGCCTGCAGTGTATGCTTTGCAAACAAAGCAGATGGGCATTTTGAAGGCCTCCAAAACATTTGGTTTGCCCGGGTAGACCTTCCAGGAGTCTTAATTACATGAAGAAGGCAGCTTCTGCCGCAAATCTATTAGCAAACCATCAGTCCTCAGGATGCGACTATGCAGAAGCGAGCGAGCGAATTTTCAGAGTGAGCGAGAATATGTGGCGAGAAGAGACGAGACGCGATAAATATCAAAACCTGTCAGATATGTGCGAGAACCAGAAATTCGCTCTCGCCAGAGTTATTTCTCGCTTCTCGTTTGTACATGGTTTTCCTTTGCGAAAACTAAATCGCTCGCAACCTCTCGCTCGCTCTAAATTCGCGTCTGCATAGTCGCACCCTCGCCGCACTTTTAGAGGACGAATTGCTTTCCTACCATACTGAAACGGAAAGGAATTATTTTGGGTTGACTATACACGACGTGAAACAAATAGCATTCCAATTGGTGCCAAAATAACGTGTCGCATCCGTTTTCGCAGGACAGACAATCCATTGGGTGTAGATGATTGGCACAGTTCCTCAAACGTCATCCGCAGCTGTCTGTGAAAACCTTGCATTCGCTTTCGAAAGCAAGGATTCTAGGATTCACAGAGGGAAAAGGGCAATTTTTCCAGCCGTCCAAAGCCAAACTTGACAAAGTGAAACACAAGACAAATCGACTGGTCAACATTAACGGATAACTTGTGTTCAAGGCAAAAATTCTCAGGCCATTCCGGTGAAGGATAGAAGAGCTGTCCAGAAACCTTCGTTAGGAGAGAGGAGCAAGCTGATCACCATAGTGATGTGCGTGTTCACCGCTGACCGGTACATTCCTCCCATGATCGTATTTCCCGGAAAACGTCACTGTAAAGCGTTTCTGGACAGAGAGTTCACGGGGAACCATCAGTGACCGAGTGGATAAAGCCACTAAACATTGATAATTTGTTCCGTGGATTCACGCCTGGTTAACTGGACTGGCTACGTGGAATTTCCGGATTTTCTTTACTTTGGTAACACGTAAATAGGGCCAGTTTTTCATTTTAAAAAACTTTCCCAAGAGGCATTCTGTCCTTGGCAGAATGCCTCTCGCTCATGTGTCGCGTTGCCTTATACGAATAAGACCAATCCAAACCATGGACCCCCAGACGCAATCGCTGGATTCCATTCATCAGAATTGATCCAAGTTGATTGAATGGATGACGCATTTCGTCCGACACAACAAGAATAAACGACGCGGATTTCGTGTTGCTCATATTGGACGGACACGCGAAACTTGGAGGTACTTGACTACGCATGACAAAACTTTGTGTCGATCGTTTGTCTACATCCCCACAGCACACATCAAATGCTTTCCTTGGACATGGGTTTTATGAAGCCGTTCAAAATGTTTTATAACCAGGAAGTGGAATGATGGTTGTCGGCGCATGAGGATAAAGTGATCAATTAGTTTTAAGAGTGATGACTATGACCAAAGGCATTAACGGATTTAAGGCGACGGGAATCTACCCTTTCAATGATTATATTTAAACAGAGCAAAATTTTATGGAGACGTAGAGAGAAGTTCCAGCGAATGCTAGAGTAGCAGAAAAGCAAGAAGCAGCTGTGGTACACAACAGTCCAGTTCGGTTTTACTGAAGGACTTAGATCAGTATCTGCGGTGACAACATCAGTCTCACGGAAACGGAAAAACAGCGAAACAGTAATGGTGATGAGCTCACCGAATCGACAAAAGCTGCGAGGCTTTCAAGATAATAAAATGCATGCGCAGCCTAGACCATCATATTCTATCCCAAAAGGCTGCAGAAGAACAAAACGAGCAAAAATTATTGTGACATCGCCAAAATGCTGGGTTGTAATTTTTATTCATATGTTTAATATATATAATTTAAAGTATATGCTCTCGATCTGAAATTAATAGTGCCTCGTCTGTGTATACTATACTTTTCTCGATAACAGTCTCAATGTTATGCTGGTCATCTATGTAATTCCGTTCTAGGGAAAGTTTTAATTGAAATCTCGTGACTTCCGATCTAGGCCGGAAGTTCGTATATAGTTAATCAAGCCTCCTGCCCCTAAGCTTCTCATATCTAGTCTCGACTTTCATTTATTCTAACACTGTTCTTGAGAATAAGGAAGAACAGGCAGGCAGCCGGACGACAATGGGAATTTATAGGTCTACAATTTTTTTCAAATTACAGCCCAATAAAGGATTAATCCGAGGCTCAAACGGAAAAAAAGGTGACAAGTACACGACAGAGTAAGAGGTAAACATCTTCCAGTCCAACGCAGAACTCCACATGATGAATGCCAGTGAGGATGGCAAGCTGGAAGTAGAGTGCACCTCGAAATATTCCAACAACCTTAATGGTAATGAATGACTCCGATGCCACGTGTGTTTCGTGTGATTATGTTAATATGGCTTTATGTAAATCATTGAAGGACAAAATGGAAATTATTGAATAACACAAATGGGAGACGTGTGGAATGAGATAATTAACAAAAGTATTCAAGATTGAGAAAAAATGAGGAAGTTGTCAAAAAACATGAAGACCGATTCAACAGTTGACATCTTAATGGCAAGAAGTAGTAAACCCGACAATTGCAAAGTGGTAATAGCGATTTAGTCGGCAAAGTAGTGGTTCTGAAAAGTCAAAAGTCAGAATGTATCAGTGGCGTGCAGTCTTGAAAGCGGTGGAAGCTATTTGACTAAGTGGATTGTTTTAAGATTTAAAAAGTAAAGAATATTTTATGTTATTTTTATATATTTTTTTTTTACAAAGTTATATTTAATTATAATTTTCTTTAAAAGTATATTCATACAATTGAAGAATATTTTGTACCAGGTATGTANCCTCAAAAACATATTTCCACCTTTATCTCTATTTAATTTAAAGCTTCGTGTAGGTTTCTGCTATTCATTTACCCCGTCTAAACTTCCAATTAATTTCAACTGTATTGGAAAATGGTCTGAGTCATCAAGATTAAGCACCTCCTTCGTTAAACACCAAACAGTAAAAAACTCCGAACAAATAATATAATCTACTATCGATTTACCAATATGTGATTCCACTGGAATATAACCAGTAACCCTACCATTTAAAATAAATAGACCATTTCTCCTGAATAAATTCCAATAAAACTTTTTCATCTACATTAACAGTATTATCTTTAGATAATCTTATATAATTAATATTAGAATGTCTTCCTTTATATATAGAGTCCAAATTCTCTCCAATTTGGGAATTAAAATCTCCATATATAATCCATAAATTTATAATAGTTGACCACTCTATAACAACTTTCTGGATTCCTTGGAAACATGTCGCTTTATCAATTAAACGGAGAAAATATACAATTATTATATCAATCTTCGAATCTTCCCACGTTGACTCATACATCGACCGAGTATCTATTAAAGCAAAAACATAATTTTCCCGTATCTAATACTTTAACAACTCACTAATATGTTTCTTGATTAAAACTAATAGTCCTCCAGATGTTGGATCAAATCTTCTATTTCTTTGAGCCTTCCCGAATAACACAATGTGTTATTGTTTTAAATATAACCTATCATCATCCTTCATTTTGACTATCCAAGTTTCTGAAAAACCAATAACATAATTTTTCCCTATCTGATACTTTAACAACTCGCCAATGTGTTCTTGATTAAAACTAATAGTCCTCCAGATGTTGGATCAAATCTTCTATTTCTTTGAGCCTTCCCGAATAACATAATGTGTTCTTGTTCTAAATATAACCTATCTTCTTCCTTTATTTTAACCATCCGAGTCTCTGAAAAACCAATAATAAAATGGTTCCTTGTATATTCTTTTACAGTTCCTCTATGAAGTTTTTCCTGTAACCCCCGAATGTTCCAACATTCAATAGTCACTTTAGTTTTATTATTCCACTTATTTGTTTTCAAGGGGAAATTGTTCCTTAAGTTACTAGTATTATTCTGTTTATCTATATTTTTAACTTTTTTTTAAGCTCTAACACTGTATCCTCCGTCTTTTCTACCTTGACACATCGTTCGTTTAATCCCTTTTTCCAACTACTGTATTTGTTACTAATTCTGAAATATTTGTTATTTCTTTCCTAAAAAAACAACTTAATTTAACAACTTTATCCAAACTAATATCATAAGTAAACATTTTATTGTCTTTTATATAAAAATATTCTCTTAACAATATTTATTTCCTTTTAATTTTTCTTGTTTAATTATTGGTCGGAGTTTTTGCCTCCTCAGCCTTGATCTTTTACACAAATCTTCTGTAAATATCATTTTTCTCATTTCCTCATTATTTGAATTTACTTTCTTTTTCCAAAACTCTTTCAAAATTAAATTTCCGGTATACTGAAATTTTTACCGTTGGTTTTGTTCCATTTTTAGTCAAATTAAGCTCTCAATCGAACTATTTGATATGCCTAATTTTACATCTATAAACTGATTAATTTCCCTCAAATACTCCAACGAGATAAACGGAGAATTTATAATTATAATACTTTTATTATATTCCTCGTTAACCAATTTATCCAATTTAAATTATAATATACCTTTTATTTGACCGTAACTCTTAGATATAACTTTCATTTCTTCTTCTACTGTCTATAACAGTATTGTTAATTCTCCTCGAAAAAAAAAAAAAACTTATTCTCCTTCTTCAATGACTTAATTTCTGTCTTTATCTCCTTATTTCTGCATTCAGTTGTAAAAAAAATTATCCTGAATTATGTCATATACGGATTTTAACGTATATCTGGTTCAGAGTCCTTTTAACGTTATAAAATATTCACATATTTTAGGATTTCTCAGACCCTCAAAAGCTTGACTACTTTTAGGATATTCTTCTTGCACGTATTGAAATTTTTCACTCATTAAAACATCCAATTGATTTTCCTTTTCCATTTCCTTGGAATTTTCCTTGCTCGGTCTACTTCGCCACCTTTTTAGCATACATTTGCTGCGAAAAATGAGGTAAAGGACATGGATTAGGCTCAATTCCCGCACAAATTAATAAACAAATAACTAAATTTAAGGGTAATCTATTTACAAATATCCAACTCGCTAGATAAACCATTTTTTATATTCTGGTCTTCTAATACAATAACAATGATTTTCTTTAAAAGTTCACTCGCACGTCCGGTATCTAGCACATACCCCTACTACAGGATATAACCGGGAAAGTATGGTGAATGGTGACATTTTCACCCCCTTTTTTCATTTCTCGGCGTTTTGACATCCCAAAAGTCCATAAAAATGTAAAAGAAACACAAAATTTCTGTCCGCGTAGACGTATCGCCGTCTAATTTGCATTATATCTCAGGACTAGACGAACCGAAAATTTTGAAACTTAGTGTTATTTCTAAGTATGGAGCAAATTGGGTCAGTAATTATAATTACTTACATTTTTAACGGGTCATTTTACATAAAAAAAGGTCTCTAAATTAAAATGAAAGATTTTTAGACTTTAATTATTCGATTTATAAATTTTTAAATTGCAAAAATTTCAGAAAAAACACATCTAAAAGCAATTATTATGCGTAAGTTTCGTGCTGGAAGGGGTCAACTATAAATTGCGTGAAGAATTAGCGCTCTTAACGGGGAAAATTATGGATAATCATTACGATAATAATTATATTATTGTAGAAGATGAAGAGGGAGGAAATTTTACAGAAGTTTAAAGCTTTAGGCTACTTTAAAACGGAGAGAGTCGATTAACTTGGTGACGAAAGAAAGCGCAACACTCGTTTAAGACACAAACCATGTTACGGAGAATTGTGAGATTTATTCCGACGATCTCGGAACAGGAAATCGGTGATTAGAAATAAGTTCGTGGGCAGGCACCAAACACAAATCCGGAGAAAGATACGGAGCTTTCGTCGGACGTTACGCCAGGAAAAAAGGAAAAAAAAGTATGTTGATGAAGACAATTGGCCGGACGTTCTTGTCGATTTCGACCAATGAAATCATCGAAGACGGCAGCTCTATTTTGAATTCGAGTTTTTTTAATTCTGAATCGTGGTCTCATTTACTCATTAATTAATTCACTTTAAGTAACATTCGAGTCATTCTTTCCTCCATTACCTCCGCTAAAGCAGCTTTTCCTTCTCAGCTCCCGAGCTCGACCAGAAAGGATCCCGTTGTATTGAATATCTCAAACTCCCTTTCTTTCGGATAAAGGGAGTTTGAAGATCCAATTGGAATCGGAATTCGACGGAATGTTTACTAATTCGACCTCCTTTCCTTGCCGATTTCTATTATTAACAATTTTAGTATGACGCAACAATTTTCTTGGAAGCGAAACGACTAAAATTACGGAATTTTCTAAGGTAATGTCTGTGGCATAACGGAACAGATAAATCGATCGAGAGTGGAAACAAATGGCGATAATTAAATACTCAGAATATCGATAAAGATTTCGATTGCGTTGGTCCGGCTCTTTCGGTTAAAATCGTCAAATACTAAAGTAAATCTGTGGTTTTCCTAAATACATTACAAAGACTTTTTTATTGGAAAAATCCGGGATGCGTTTTGTTCTTATAGAAATCCCGGTGTATTCATTGTTGTTTATAAGAAACATCGCGCGGCTTCCGGTCGATAGTCGATGTTTTCGCCTGAAAAATTCCGGTCAGGTACTGTACAACTTAAAGAAGAAAACGTTTAGTCGGGAGCGAATCTAATTCCCAGAGATGCTCCGTCTGTCTCGGTCTTTCGATTATTCTCTATTATTAAACGTCGAGAAAAGCCGGGAGATGATTGGCCTGGTCTTCTTTCGTTAAAAAGAGAAGACGGCGGGGCCCGTCGACGCTGAAAGAAGGATGACCCGAGGATAATTGGAAGAAGTCAGACGAGTGTTTTGGAAAGGACAAATAAAGGAATTCCTTTCGTCAGTACGTAATTGGCATAAAAAAAATCGATGGGAAAGTCTGACGGTTCGAACTAGATCCCGATTTCTTTCTCTTAGTCGACGGCGGAATAATTTCGAAGATATTCGTAACTTTATAAAAATAATTAACGAAGTAATTAAATTTTAATTAATTAATTTCCAGAAAGTGGGCGTCGCTTTCACATTTTTTGTCGAGCGTCGAATCAGTAAGCCAATCATTTGGCCAGCGTTGCCCAAGGAACTGCGAGAAATTTCTGCCTAATTAATTCGGATCCGTTTAATTATAGAGGATCTTATGGACGGAGAAACGGTGTTGGCGAAAGAGACTCCCTCTCCTCGTTCCGTTTTACGGCCTCCTCCGCTTCTCTTTCTGAGATTGGTGGTGGGCGCGGATCCTTCGTCCCTTCTCTCATCGAATCGAATGTATTTATCACCCGACATGATTTTTTCGATTTATTTAGAGATGCAAAATGGAAACTTCGGAGAGGAGTTATCGTCGTAGATTTAATTTCCATTCTCTATCAGAAAAGTTAAGTCGAAATAACGACCGTCCGACCTTCGTACGCCTCGCTAAAAGCAATTTATTCTTCTAGATAAGATGACGAGAAAGATCCGAAATCCTCTCTTCTGTGGTCAGACGCCGGGTAGATAGACATTCGCCGTTAACGAAATGACAAACAGACAAACGAATTAAACCGAGAATTACGACGATCGAATGTGCCTCTCCGCCTTTCACCTTCGCACATTATATCGGCATTCTCCGACTGGATATATCGAATAGATCTTTAGCCTCACGCGCATGACAAAGAGGCCTCTTAACATTCCCAACGTTCGACGGATCTCACCAATCGTCCTCGTCTCCAGACACCTCTGAACACTTTCTCCTTCGTCTTCCACCATATTGTTTGGATTTCGGTCCTTCGGCTGGACCCCGCGAACCATTCCGACCGACTACTCGGACAGAAGCCATGCTCCTCCAAATAACAAATCGGAACGATCCGAACAATCCTATAATCACAGCCACTAATGGCAAATGCATTAGCGTTATGTTAAGCCTTCCGAAAAGACTACTGTTCGCCATATTTTCTCATTACGTAGGTTTTCATAAATCCAAATTCTGATTGTAGTTTCGAAGCTCTCATTGGCCGATTGTTCCTATCCTATTTAACTTTTTAAATTTATCCGACTGGAACTACTATTCGCCCGACCTACTGCCGTTGTCGTGGCAATGAGACTCGTTCCAGTTGTTCGTAGTGTGAAATCGCCCTTATTCTCCAGATCTTTCGGATAATTAGATTTGGAAGAAGAAACGATGGGTCGTAACCTGCAAAGGCCGGAGAGAGGTTAGAATTGAGACCAAATCCCCACAAATAAGTAGGTTATTGAAAAATTCCCTAGTTTTTTCCTGCTTAAAATTTTCATTAAAATTCTTCAAATTCTATTTAAATTTATTTTCTTATTTTCTAAAAATTAATAAACAAATAAATACGAGACGTAAATAAAGAATGGTGCCCTCATTTCTCTGTTGATAATAAAGATCATTTCTTTAAAAGGAAGTCTTTTAGAGAAATGATCTTTATTGTCAAAACATCCGCCAACTCTTGAAAAAATTATAAAGATACAAATATCGCCTCGACCTACATAAAGAACGAAACACTAAACTGTTTTTTTCAGCGGGAATCTTCTGCTAATAACCATTGTTTCTGACACGATGACATAAATAGCATTAAAATCAAACGTTTCGCGTTACCTGCCTTTCTATTACGTGTCCGAGATTTTCTTCCCAGGGAGTGAGTTGCTACAGATACGATGCGTCAGGAATTTTTGACTCGCGATCCGTAACTAAAAATATGCATTCGACCATTCCGCCCGCGGTTTCCGTATTTAAATGTATAAGGAACGATAAAAATTAAAGTAATAGAAAGGCTGTTTAGTAATGATGTCATAAACATCACGTGAGACTGTAGCATCTGAATTATGGCGGTCAGCTTTGTTAGAAAGTGTGGCTCGGTGGCGAATATAAGGAGAGGAATCGGAGTCGTTCCTGGAGGGGGGTACTGTACAAAAGGTGACCTCGAACATGGCCGGCCTCAAACCGTTTATTATAAGCAATATACTACATAATAAAAGTAATAATGATAAAAGTTTTGATTATTATTCTTATTAACGTATGTATAGCTGTTTAAAACTTTATATGATCCCGCGACATCGCATTCGGATGCCGGAACGCCATATCGCGAACTCGATCTCCGCATCTCGCATTGTATCAGTATTTTTTTGTCTCAAAACTACTCTTTTATAATATTCTAGATGTTTCCATTTCTCGAATCGTCACTCGTGTTCTAGAATATACGATTGGTGCATACAGTATATACGGCAGTGACTGGCGTGCGGAACTCGGTATTGGGTGCACTGTGCTGTATCAACGAAAGGGAAACAGCTGGCCTTGTGCGTCGTTGGATTACTATCTGGCAATGTTGGAAAAGAAACGCAGACAGCAATGGAATACCGTAAGCATGCAGCCTGCAGTGTATGCTTTGCAAACAAAGCAGATGGGCATTTTGAAGGCCTCCAAAACATTTGGTTTGCCCGGGTAGACCTTCCAGGAGTCTTAATTACATGAAGAAGGCAGCTTCTGCCGCAAATCTATTAGCAAACCATCAGTCCTCAGGATGCGACTATGCAGAAGCGAGCGAGCGAATTTTCAGAGTGAGCGAGAATATGTGGCGAGAAGAGGCGAGACGCGATAAATATCAAAACCTGTCAGATATGTGCGAGAACCAGAAATTCGCTCTCGCCAGAGTTATTTCTCGCTTCTCGTTTGTACATGGTTTTCCTTTGCGAAAACTAAATCGCTCGCAACCTCTCGCTCGCTCTAAATTCGCGTCTGCATAGTCGCACCCTCGCCGCACTTTTAGAGGACGAATTGCTTTCCTACCATACTGAAACGGAAAGGAATTATTTTGGGTTGACTATACACGACGTGAAACAAATAGCATTCCAATTGGTGCCAAAATAACGTGTCGCATCCGTTTTCGCAGGACAGACAATCCATTGGGTGTAGATGATTGGCACAGTTCCTCAAACGTCATCCGCAGCTGTCTGTGAAAACCTTGCATTCGCTTTCGAAAGCAAGGATTCTAGGATTCACAGAGGGAAAAGGGCAATTTTTCCAGCCGTCCAAAGCCAAACTTGACAAAGTGAAACACAAGACAAATCGACTGGTCAACATTAACGGATAACTTGTGTTCAAGGCAAAAATTCTCAGGCCATTCCGGTGAAGGATAGAAGAGCTGTCCAGAAACCTTCGTTAGGAGAGAGGAGCAAGCTGATCACCATAGTGATGTGCGTGTTCACCGCTGACCGGTACATTCCTCCCATGATCGTATTTCCCGGAAAACGTCACTGTAAAGCGTTTCTGGACAGAGAGTTCACGGGGAACCATCAGTGACCGAGTGGATAAAGCCACTAAACATTGATAATTTGTTCCGTGGATTCACGCCTGGTTAACTGGACTGGCTACGTGGAATTTCCGGATTTTCTTTACTTTGGTAACACGTAAATAGGGCCAGTTTTTCATTTTAAAAAACTTTCCCAAGAGGCATTCTGTCCTTGGCAGAATGCCTCTCGCTCATGTGTCGCGTTGCCTTATACGAATAAGACCAATCCAAACCATGGACCCCCAGACGCAATCGCTGGATTCCATTCATCAGAATTGATCCAAGTTGATTGAATGGATGACGCATTTCGTCCGACACAACAAGAATAAACGACGCGGATTTCGTGTTGCTCATATTGGACGGACACGCGAAACTTGGAGGTACTTGACTACGCATGACAAAACTTTGTGTCGATCGTTTGTCTACATCCCCACAGCACACATCAAATGCTTTCCTTGGACATGGGTTTTATGAAGCCGTTCAAAATGTTTTATAACCAGGAAGTGGAATGATGGTTGTCGGCGCATGAGGATAAAGTGATCAATTAGTTTTAAGAGTGATGACTATGACCAAAGGCATTAACGGATTTAAGGCGACGGGAATCTACCCTTTCAATGATTATATTTAAACAGAGCAAAATTTTATGGAGACGTAGAGAGAAGTTCCAGCGAATGCTAGAGTAGCAGAAAAGCAAGAAGCAGCTGTGGTACACAACAGTCCAGTTCGGTTTTACTGAAGGACTTAGATCAGTACCTGCGGTGACAACATCAGTCTCACGGAAACGGAAAAACAGCGAAACAGTAATGGTGATGAGCTCACCGAATCGACAAAAGCTGCGAGGCTTTCAAGATAATAAAATGCATGCGCAGCCTAGACCATCATATTCTATCCCAAAAGGCTGCAGAAGAACAAAACGAGCAAAAATTATTGTGACATCGCCAAAATGCTGGGTTGTAATTTTTATTCATATGTTTAATATATATAATTTAAAGTATATGCTCTCGATCTGAAATTAATAGTGCCTCGTCTGTGTATACTATACTTTTCTCGATAACAGTCTCAATGTTATGCTGGTCATCTATGTAATTCCGTTCTAGGGAAAGTTTTAATTGAAATCTCGTGACTTCCGATCTAGGCCGGAAGTTCGTATATAGTTAATCAAGCCTCCTGCCCCTAAGCTTCTCATATCTAGTCTCGACTTTCATTTATTCTAACACTGTTCTTGAGAATAAGGAAGAACAGGCAGGCAGCCGGACGACAATGGGAATTTATAGGTCTACAATTTTTTTCAAATTACAGCCCAATAAAGGATTAATCCGAGGCTCAAACGGAAAAAAAGGTGACAAGTACACGACAGAGTAAGAGGTAAACATCTTCCAGTCCAACGCAGAACTCCACATGATGAATGCCAGTGAGGATGGCAAGCTGGAAGTAGAGTGCACCTCGAAATATTCCAACAACCTTAATGGTAATGAATGACTCCGATGCCACGTGTGTTTCGTGTGATTATGTTAATATGGCTTTATGTAAATCATTGAAGGACAAAATGGAAATTATTGAATAACACAAATGGGAGACGTGTGGAATGAGATAATTAACAAAAGTATTCAAGATTGAGAAAAAATGAGGAAGTTGTCAAAAAACATGAAGACCGATTCAACAGTTGACATCTTAATGGCAAGAAGTAGTAAACCCGACAATTGCAAAGTGGTAATAGCGATTTAGTCGGCAAAGTAGTGGTTCTGAAAAGTCAAAAGTCAGAATGTATCAGTGGCGTGCAGTCTTGAAAGCGGTGGAAGCTATTTGACTAAGTGGATTGTTTTAAGATTTAAAAAGTAAAGAATATTTTATGTTATTTTTATATATTTTTTTTTTACAAAGTTATATTTAATTATAATTTTCTTTAAAAGTATATTCATACAATTGAAGAATATTTTGTACCAGGTATGTACTGTACAGTACTGTACATCCACCACACATTTTATTTCACCAAGTAAGTTTTCATTATTTTATTTTTAATTGTAGCACTTATATCGTGGCTAGCAATTCAGAATATAATTGTGATATTAAAAATACATTTAGAGAAGTCTACGGATTTTACTGGCTTATCGAATAAACGAATACGAATTGACCCTAGACTATCAATGACGCGCGATCAACTGACTGCCCCTGGAAGTCGGCTTCTTACAGAAACACAGCTTCCCTATCATCAAATGTCACGGCATGCACTGGAATGTATTTATATCATAGCCATCATCCAAGTCAGCCAAAGATGCATATGAATTAGGTGTCGTTCGCTTTAAAGCCTCAAATAGATGGCTTGAAAATTTTCGAAAGCGACATGATATGAAATTCAAAGCTTATGGGAATCATTTGGTGTTGACTGTAATGAATAGCACAATGGAACGTTAACCTTCCTTCCATTATCACTAAGTATTTTCAGTGATAATGGAAATTCAGTGATATTCTCCAGAAAATGTTTTAAACGTAACGAAACACGACTGTTCTTTCGTGATCTCCCAAATAAAACTTCGTACTTCAATTGTGAACCAGGTTCTAGTCGCAAAACAGCAAAAGAATGACTAAAGCCTGAACTCCACATTACCGGAATCCGCGACGTAATCGTAAAACTGAAAGCCAAACTGACGAAACTTCCGGTTTTGGAACGTTCTGTTGGACAGAAACAAGACCGAAAAGCAGAGTTAAAAATTATTTAACTTTTCCGTTTTCGTCCCGCGCTTCTGTTGTACTGCAACCAATAAAAACGCAAGGATTTGTGACGCGTAGTCACGTGTATTAGTCACGTGTAGTTTGATTGTCGTAATGGCAGAAAGTGCAGCGAAAACGACGAGGAAATAAATAGATTTGGAATTCTTCATCGAACAAGTTAGAAAATACAGATGTCTGTACGACAAAAAATGTAAATAATTCAAAGATTATTTACATTTTTTCAGAGAAATCGTGGCAAAATCCGTAGCGTCGTCCATGTTTGACTTTACGACAATTACAGAACTGATCAACATATGGCGCATTTCTAGTGGTGTCGAGTTAACTTCAACACACTCGAAAAATGTTTTTATATTACATATTTTTATTATTATTATTACACTAGCTGCAAGGACCCGCTTCGATGGGCAAAAAGTAACGATAGTGAAGATTAAGATAATTACATTATAGCTAATCTTACCCGTTTTCACAGAATGCAAGAATTAGGTCCCCCGTTTCCAGACTAATTAGAGAATTTTTACGTTTAGTCAAACAAACTATTTTCAACGTTTCTGGAATGTTTACAATCGTTCTATAATCGAACCAATATTCGAATTTTATGTTCGAATTTAATTCGAACAAATTCGAACAAAACATTCGAAATAGAAAGCCACTTTCAACCACTTTTAGCCTCATATCTCCCGCACCCTTATAGCTATCGAGACGCAACCACCCCTATGCACGAATGGAGACTTGGGGCTACCACCACATACAAACACCATTCACGTGCGATGTGTAGTTTTGGCGAAAAAGTGAAATATAGGGACATACATGTCCATATTTCTATATATATATATATATATAGATTAGATTGTGTGTTGTACTGTACGTTATTAAGAAAACTTTGTCGTAATTTCCACCTGAATTCCAATTAAAAAATAATTTAGCAACATGTTCTACGTGAAGAGTTCTACTTGAATTTGAATTTGTTCTACGAAAGAAAAATTAGAACATTGTGAATTTTTATCTTTTAGTGACTTTTATCATTTAATAACAGAAAAGACGAATTATTTTAAATTGTCGTGACAAAATGTCGTATTTTATGACGATTTATTTTATCTTATTCTTCTGTTTAACCGGTTTTAATGATAAAATGGAAGCGTCCGTTCCTCGAAGGTATCCCGTTCCATTTCTTAAGAACTATGAAATTCTGTATCTTTCCAGATCTAAGAACGAAAGCAACATTAAAACAGGAAGACAGATGATGAAATTCAGAAGAGAGCGTAGTTTAAATAAGAAGAAAGTAAATTTAGAATTTTTTGCCTTCCGTCGCCATTTTCGTATTGTCGTAGAACCATCAATGGAGGATGTGGTGGCTGTGGACACATTAGTACAATTTTACGATGCAAACAGCAGTGAAATATCAAAACTAAATGATCTTGGAGTTGAAGTGTACAAGGGTGTACTAATAGATGTTCCTCAATCATTTGTAATTGGATATTTTAACAATGGAATCTTTCAGAGTGTCATTCAATGGCAAGAAATATTATATAATATTGAACCCGCATCAAATTATATTAACGATCAAGTAAATTTTGATGCTGTTATCTATAGAGATTCGGATATAATTGCTGATGAAAGTAATTACTTAAAATGTAATAATTTGGAAAGAATTAAGAGGCATGTAATCAACAGTAAATCTTCATTTCGTAATTGGAGAAACAGAAACGACAGGAATAATTTTAGTTTTACTAAAAAAGTTTGTACGATAGAAATGGTTATTGATCCTACATTATATAATGTTGATGGAAATTCCATCAATTATTTGTTACACGAAATGAGCGCTTATGTACAGTTTGCAGATAAGATTTTTCGTAATGCAGACTTTAACAGAAATTCTTTACCGGATAATATTGGCCTTCAGTTGAAAAAGATTACAGTTTTTAAGGACTGGAAAAACGAAAATTACCCTTTCAAAGCTACAGTTATGCAAAAATATGCGAGAGCTTCAACTTTGTTACAAGAAACTGGAAATTATCAGAATGAGTTTTGTTTAGTACACTTTTTTGTTCATTGTTTCTTCAAACATTTCAGAGGAGGGATAGCACGAATAGGATCGATAAGTGGAAATGGCATTTGTATGAATTCCAAAGTAGATAATATCTCTAGAAATACTGGAATTACTTCGACTAAAANCGAATCATAAAACTAAGCTTATGCTAGTTTTAAGCTTTTTCGGGAATACGTAGAATCGCGGGCCTTTCTCACTTGCAAAGTGCACAAATCGATAAATCCGCTAATGTATGTACAGTACTACATATAGGATGTTCATAAAAGAATGGTGAGATTTCAGATTTAATTCCTTCAGTTTTCGATGAAATGTAATTTACACATTCTCGATTTAGCACTCAGCTGTCCAAATTTCATCTCGTATAGGAAGAGGCGACTCTAGGATATACGAAGCCCTAGGCAAAATTTATTTTTGCGGCCTATTAAAAGAGCGATGGGTATAGAGGATAGACTTACTTTGTTTACAATAATATGAACATTTTTAATATAGAAACAGATAGTAAAACACACAATAAAGTAATAAAAATACGTAGGCTACAATAGTTTTGCAATGAATTGGAAAATTCAATAGGTATACAGAAATTCATCTACAAAACTGTTCTCCTGCTTTTAGGAGAACAGTTTTTTAATCAATTATAAAAAAGGCCAGTTCTATAGCAACATCTCTTTCAATGGGCAAGATCAAAAGTGAAGAAAGTCTGTTGACACATTGTTGATCTGAGCAGTTCAGGATTAATTTTAACTTTGAATGTGATCGTTCTGCAGATGCAACAGATAGCAGTACAATATTTTCAATTTTATAATTTAAATACTGAAATAGACTACTAAATCTGCAAGGCCTCTGAATCGCGAGGCTCTTGGTAACGCCTCTTTCGCCTTTATGTAGTTGCCGCCTTTGCGTATAGGGTGATCAGTTTCTCTCTAGGCCCGCTCTTGGCTGGATTGGACGTGCTACAGACACAATCACCTTATCCAAAGTGGACAGACCGTTCCCTGGACCTAACTGTACGTAATTCTTTCTATTGGATTCGTGAAAAATACAATTCACGTACCCTAATGCTTCAATCCCTCCGAGATTTCCGGAAAAGAAGTAACCGTGCTGTGGAGGCTGTCATAATGGGCAGGCTCGATGGGATCTGGAAGGAATTTGACTACTGCTTGGATGTATGCCGGGTGATGAAAAGCGTGCACACAGACAGACTTTGAATAACGCACATAATATTGGGCAGTTGCAGTTCCGAATGAGACATGCCATGACAATGATTAAGAATATAGAAAATACACGTCTGTGCAACCTTGCCATTCTTTTACGAATACTCTCGTATATGTGATACTTCGATAAATAAGAGGGGAATTGTTATTTTTAGAAAAATAATAATATTTTGATTAGAAACAAATTTAAACTAATAACAACAACGACTAAATTATCCCGTTGTTCTTTTTCAGTGATTCGGAATGTATACTTTTCAAGCCAAAATATCATCCATTTGATGTCATAGAAAATTCTCTCTCTCTAATTTTCTTCGTCATTCTTCTCTTGTTAGTTTTAATTTGTTTAATTATATTAGGAGTAATTAGTGTTAGACGTTATTTGAAGATTCGTTTAGTGAAGAATTTTCAAAATTTGCTGAAAACATTTGAAAATAATTTTCGTGAAGACTTAAATTTATTAGAAGAACGCAATAGAAAGAAATTTTTACGTCTAGCTGTATTATTCCCGACATTATCTCTTCAAAATATCTCAAATATGCTGAAGAAATTTGACGACGAGCATATTATAGCTGTGGAAATAATATTAAATGGGATACCAATAAGAAATAACTTTTCTAAAAATCTAGAAATTCCAAGTAGAAAATCTTACAAAGTTTTAAAAACATTAAAATCTGATTCTGATTTAATCCCACCATCAAAAGTTACACTGACTGAAACTCTTGATAAAGAGATTGATTCCATTCGTATTATTTCTCCGAAGTCTGATGATTCCGAAATTGTAATTGATACTGATGAAATCAAACATGAATCAAGATACGATAAATTTAAAAATATTTTAAAAGAGAAAACATGCAAAGTAAAAAACATTATGAAAACCAAACCTAAAGTTCCAAAATCACACGAACCATCTATTTTTAAAAGATTATTTGCTTCAAGAAAGATTGTCCCCGGGAAAATGGAATCTGAAGAGTCTTTACTATCATTATCGCAGCTTAAAGTAACAGAAGAAACAAAATTTCCAGATGAAATTATATGTGAAGATTTAGAAACCCAATACGAACCTATGCCTGGAATATCCAAGACAAGTCTGAAAAAAGATATAACTGAAAAAATTGACAAAAATGGTAGAAAGGTTAAAGAACAGTATGAAGACGCATTTGAAAAAGTAATTGACGAAAAACAAAGTCAACAAATTGAAGATTTAACTGAATCGTCCTTAAAATCGCATAAAATCCCGATTACTCCAACTGAAGAGCTGAAAATTAAAGTCCCAAAAATCTCATTTCGGCAATCAGAGCCACATATGAAAGTATCTAAATTTACTAACATACCTTCGTTTTCTGCTGATGAATTTATGAAAAAAGTTCGATTAAGTTCATCAAAATCTGAACCAATTTTAAAAGAAAGTGATCTCGGTCCAGAGACATTCTTGTTGAAAAAAGTTCCAACTCAAGAAATTGTTACGAAGAAAATAGAGTTGCCTCCTATCCAATTTCCATCCGAATATCCGTTGCCTACTATTAAACCTTATTTAGTGGAAAAATCTATGTCTTTGCCAGCTGTATCTACAGTTAAAAGAGAAGAACACAAAACATTTCTTCAGAAATTTATACCTGAAAATATATTTTCGGCATTAAAAAGAACTTTTTCTGCAAAACGCGAACCACAAGAGTCTGTATCTGCAGAAGATGATAACGAAAAGTCTCTATCACCAACTGTAGAATATGAAGAATCTATATTTAAAGAAGAATTACCATCAAAATTATCCAAAGATATTTCAGAAATTATTCCTGAGAAAGCAGTTTCAGACGCATATGAAGAAGAGCAACGACAGAAATATATAGATAGAGTTTCTGAAATTTTATCACCTGATATTAAAGTTACACCTCAAAGATCTAAAGAAGTGTTTGCAGTTACAGATGAAGTAAAAACTGAAGAAATTAAATCTGCAACTGAGCCATTAGAACATGAAGAACTTGGCACAAAAATGACACGAGAGGAGCTTGAACAGGATAAAACGATCAGCGAAGAATCTAAAACGATATCGTTTATACCTAAAGAAATTTTACCAGAAGACGAGGAAAGCCAGAAACCTGAAATTATTAAAATTAAACCTACTGGAAAAAGTATAATTAAAAGATTGTTTTCTAGCGATACGTTTGAACCATCGTCTGCTGAAGTAACAGATGAAGAAATTTCCCCTGATAAAACTAGAACTACACCGAGTACATCTGCTGAGCAAGAACGATTAATATCACTTTCAGAAATCCCTGCAACAAGTAAAGATTATTTACAAAAAAAGCCTGTTGAAAAAATTTCGAAACGAAAATCTGAAGACAAAGAAAAAAGAGAATTTCCTTTTTTTCGAAAGCGAAAAGTTTTATTAAAAAGCAGTGAGCCTCCTTCATCTGAGGATGCCACAAAAGTTAAAAGAAAGGGCATTATCAATTACATTCCAAAATTTTTACAATATTATGTAGCTCCCAAAAGAAAGGGAAAAGTAGTCTTTCCGGATGAGAGTAAATCATCTACTGAAACATACAATGAAATCATATCTAAAATAGATAAAGAATCTGATTTAACACCAATCATTCCTGTATCACCGATGATAAAATCTGAACTTGAAGTTACTGAAATAGATGAACTCCAAAAGCCTGAAGATAAAATTACAAAACCTGATAAATATTTCTCTGATATAAGCAGCCTTGAGCCGGATAAAGAAAGAAGATTAAAAGTTACTAAATTTAAGAAAGGAATTCCATCTGATACAATAGCATTTCCCGAAAAAATTAGTGAGCCTGCCAAAAAAGTTAAATTCGAAGATAAGAAGTACTCTCCTGAGGATGTTGGAGAAATTAAATCCCGATACAGAAGATCCAGGCGTGATAAAGATTCATCAGAATCATTGCACAAACGAACTATTCGAAGAAGAAGAAGTATATTTGAAAAACTATCAGAAGATAAACGAAAACAATATAAGAAGAGACGTACAGATATACAATTATGGGATACATCAGATGAAACTGAAGAGGAAGAGGCAATTTCTGAAAAACAGAAAGATGTACTTCCGCCCATAACTCGTAAATCTAAAGTAAAACTTTATAAATTTAGAGGGTGGCCCATACCTTCATCGTCAAGCGGATCAGACGAACAGTTTGAATCATCATTGTTCGGACCTAAAAGTTTCATTCGGACAATTACTGAACCTTTCAGCAATGGAGTACCTGTAATATCCGATGATTCCCTAGAAACTGTTAAAATCATCTCTGATAAAATAAGCAAACCTGTGATAAGTGAATCTAAAACACCCTTAAGTGTCATCGTTGATGTTCCAGTTTCAACACAAATGTCCGAACCTTCAACTTCTACAGGGATTAGTGAAGATAGGTCTGTAGATTCACGTGTAACACTCAAAAAGAAGAAAATACCAAAATACAGATCCCAAATTAGACAGAAACAATATTCTAGAAGACTTTCACCAAGATCATTATCTCCAAGAAGTACGTCATCCAGAGAAAGAAAAGAAAAATTAAAGGTAAAACCAAAGAGAAAGATGAAACGTCGTTATGCAAAGCCGAAACAAAGAAACTGATCGAAACTGTAATATGAGGAAATTTCTAAAACACTTTTATATTAGTAAATAGATGCTTAATGAATAAAAAAACTCACAAACCTGATGATTATTCTAGATATCAATTTTGTAATACATTTAAGTAATAATTTATATAGAAATCAAACATAATTCACATTCAAATAAGTGTTATTGTATAAACAAACAATTGTCTAGCATAATTTTTATATTTATATTGTTGTTATAAATAAAATTTCAAATTTCATTCACATTTTTATTTATTTCTTTTTACAGCATTTTAGATTTGTTTAAAGTAATTGAAGACCTTATAGAAGTAATGAGAAAGCGGGATGCGCGCCGCTTGTAGCCCTCAAGATCCTAATTTGTTGCCACTACGTAAGAAAAAAAAAATGCATGAGGCCCTCACTCAGAAAGTTTGCTCATCACTGCTTACGGCAACAAAAGGCTAACTCACATTTTATAAAAACAGAAAATATGAATGCTAAAATTAAAGTAATAGCAATGAGCAATTGAGGCAATAAGAGATTTCGAATTGAAATCTCTTATCAAGAACTTTGAAAAACTATTGCATTTATCTGAAAAATTTATTTAATACGATATGATAATGGTATATAAATCGTGACGTAGTCAATCGATTAAACTTATGAATTTTAATCTTATCAGAACACTTTGATTGCAGCTTTCACTCCTATTACTTTTTAAATGTTAAAAAACTTTATCTAAATTCTGTATGAATCACTATTCCACTAGAATATAATTTAACTTGATCGGATAGTTCAAATAGAGATGTAATTGGTTTAGTATATAATTTTTAATATTACTAAAATTAGTTTAAAAATAATTTTATAAAAAGCAGTTTGAAGTGATCATGGTCGCGAATATCACTGAGTTGTCTACAGTAATAGGTCTATACACAAGTTTGAATTTGAAAATTACACGATTTGGTGATAATGCCCTTTGCATTGCCAAATCGTACACTTTATTAATTTCATGAATACTGAAAGGTTTCTCTATTTACTAAGTTATATTTACAGGAAAGAGTCGTTCACAGGTATTTATTGGCGCTTTAAGAGGTAGCGCTATTTAGGAGGAGGTTATATCAAGGTTTGGTTGTTTATAAATGTCATTTTACCGATAAGCGAATTTGAGAAAGTAGAGGTTAAAAATTTACATTTCTTTAACTATAGGAATTTTCTAATTATTAACTGAAATAATGTAGGCATATTAAAACGAAAACATAACTGAAATGGAAACTCTATATGTTTCAGTTCTGTTTCTGAGTTTCTGTTTTCAGTTAATGTGGAGTCCAAGCTTAACAGTTCTGTTATGCTCAAGAGCGCGAGAAAGTCCAAATCAAAGTGCTTCAAGAATATGGACATTACAAAATTTGAAACCGAATGAAAATCAAACAGAAAGGCCTGGATGACTACAGAAATTATGACAAGTGTGTATGGCTTGAACAGCTGAACGGAAAGATGTTGCACCAAAACAGAAAAGTACTTTTGTTTTTTGACAGTGCTGAATCCAGATAACCAGCTCGAAAATGTCAAGATATTTCTACCGTCGAATGTCACTTTACTCTTTGAATCTTCGTATTCAGGCGTTATTCAAAGTTTTAACGTCAAATATAGACAATTGGTTATGAAGCACATAATCGTAGATGTAGGTCGTGGAGCATCTCTATAAATTCTGACAAACAACTTAATATCTTCCAAGCAATTTCGTGAATTTCAAGTGCTTGTCGACACGTTCTTCCATTAACAATTCTCTTATTTCTTCAAAAAAAAAAAAGGATTTCCATTTCCTTCCAGCAATGAGGATGCTTACAGTTTTGCGGTAACTATTAGAAATGATGTAAACTTATTTCTTTATCGAGACAAATGAGTATTTTATTATTTTAAACCTATTGGGAAAAAACTGAATTCCTTTATAAATAATAAGAAGATAACTGTTACAGAACATATCCGTTTTATTTTATTTTATAAATATATTTGTATCGGTAAAGATTTCATATTTTTTCCTCGTTTCATTTATTTAAATAGGCCTACTGTTTTACGTTATAAGTGATCACAATATTAATGAAATTTACTTTAACATTTATTTTGCAAGAATTTAACGTTGTTTCAATTAATTAAATCCTGAATTTCGTGTAAAAATTAACATAAAAAAGAAAAACATTTAGACAATTTCCATGCTTGATCGTAAATCCGAGCGCAAGATTTTTCAAGGATTTTCCTAACACTATAGTTTAGCATTGTTTAAATCATCGCTTGCAATTTGTTTTAGATTATCACAAATGTGTTTCAAGACATTTAGGAATAATGTCTATTCGATTTTTCACCAAACAAATAAGAATCAAATTGATATTTTAAAAATTTATGAAGAACTTAGACTAAAAATTACGAAGATTTGTAGTTTTGAGGCAAAGATGGTCTGCTTACAGCTTAGGATCAGCACCTGTGTATGGTGTGCTTATCCAGCATTTTTAAATAATTTTTCATTAAATACATTACATTCAGCAATGATTTCTCGTCTTTGAAACAAATTCTTTATAAAGGATTTAGAATTAATGATTTATTACAAGAAAGTTTTTTTAATGTCTTCAAGCCAGAAACATTAAAAGGATTTTTATAGCATTTTGAATACTAAAAATAAGTCGAAGAAATTTTGAAAGGAAAGTTTATGCAACTATAAATTCAGATACTTTAAAGACATTTAATTTGTAGAAAATAAAAAATAAGGCGACTTTCATCGAGAAAGACTACAGGGTATAATCATAAAAAAAATTGAATTTATAATTTTATAACTTATATAATTGCATGTTCCAATATAATACGAAAATAGTATATATATTATCGATCGGTGTTGAAGCTATTCTATAAGAAGACAGAACGCCTTTACAATGACAACTTGAGCGAACGAGACCATTTATATAGTGACAATTTATCACTACGACCCTCTCCCATGATCACCGCAAAGCAATACGCATTTATAAAGACAAAGGTAGACCTAGGACCGTATAATAATTTAATTTCTTATCTTTTCGGTATTTATAATTTTGTGTGTAATTAAAAGTTGACACGTATATCTCTTGACATTATATATGGCGATTACTCAAGCTATAAAAAAACACCGATACGTCTCTAGTAACTTCGAGTTTTATTGCAAAATGTAATTATGTATTTATCACCCTCCATAAAATGGTTTTTATGTGATTAAATCTTGTAATTAATTTGTTTGATATACAGTAAAAAAAGTTGTTGCCTTTTTTTATATATATATATAAATGAATATGTCCTTCGTAATTCGGGTTAGGTTTGTAAAGGATAAATTATTCCTATTGTAAAACTAGATATAATTCAGTATGTTCAGTAGTTGCTTCGATGTTTGCAATCGATATTCGAAAACGGGAAAAAGTTCATTTAGGTATCATTTCTTCGAGATTACATTTTTAAACGTTACGTGATAAATTGTAGCGGGTTTTGAACGTAATGCGATTGTATCGAAGCCGACAAATGAGTAAAAGTTTAAATAGCGATTAATCTTGGGAAACAGCTTCAAGTTGCGGGTAATTGAGTTAAACGATAAAAGATAGCACCGACAGACCGACAGGAACTCGTATTTATTAAACCGAATCATCTGTCTTTGCCAGATATTTTGATCAATTGTCGGATGCGTGTGGATGTCACGAAAGTTCGTCGTCGGTTACTTGGACTGGTTCAATCTTAGTTATGGTTTTTATACCTGTTCAATTTTGGAACCAATGCCTTTGATTTGAGTATTGTACCGTATATGTCAAGATTCACAGATTTATTTACAACAGATTTGTTAAGAGAAAGGAACTATAATAACCAATCGTGCTGAAGATCTTAAAGCAAATAAAAGATAAAAATTTTAAAGAAATGAATTGAATGAAAGAACCTTTTAAAGCTGGACTGGATTATCAATGGATATAAAGCTGGTCGTACGTTTCATCAGTTTTCTAGTCGTATACCTAGACTGGAGTCCTGTTCTCCGGAATACTACGAGAACAATAAGTGATGAAACATATGACCATTTCTAAAATTATTCCGGTGATAAATTGTTGTGTAAAACAAATTAACGTTACATCTTTAAGATAGACAACAATATCTCTGAAAACAATTCTTTTCAATGATATAAATAAGCGATTTAGTAACGTAGAACTCTGTCTTCCGATTGCTTTTGCCACACTTGGATTCTAGATTTAAAAATTTATATCACAATGATCCAACGGGTTGTAGCAAAGCCATATCAAGTCTAAGAAGGACCATGCAGATTGATACTTCATTCATTGATTCAGAAGAGGCTATAGACCTGAAAACCGATAGCAATCCTTTCGAGATTTGGAACTACCACAAAAGACTAACTCGGACAAGCAAAAAAGCAGAGGAAATGAGTATATATTTAACTAATCCATTGGAGCTCTAGTTTGAGATGAAAAAACATTCCTTTGTACAAGGAAGAGCAAAAATATTTAGCCATAATGGCAATTTTTTTAATCTACGGAAAGACTATTTTCAAAAGCAATAATATCTCAAACAATCACAGAAACAGGTTACTCGGAAAGAGGTTTGACAAACTTTCTCTTGGTGATAGCGCGAGAATTGGTAATTTTATTGGATTACAATTTTCTAATTGCAGATCTATACATTCCAACTGTCGCTGTCTTTCTATCCTTCGTTAACCTCGAGAACAGTGTTTGACAGATAACCGGCATGAGTCAATTGCTAACGGGAGAAGTATGATGTACAGGGGCAAAACACTATTAAAGTTTAAACCATATAAGAAAGTTTAATTTAAATTAAAGTATGATTAAAAATTTCAGCCGATGACGATGTTACAATAAATTTGTCAATTTTTTTAAATTTCTGTTTTATTATTTTAATAGGTATTTTTTTAATTACAGTGGAAACTCGATACAATATAACAAAATTCAAAGGATCCATTAAAACGGATCGTTATAACGAATTATCGTTAACACGTTTATCGGAATTTTTGTTCTAAAGTTGTAATGCATAAATTGATTGGGTAATTCACATACTGTAATATATTAAATTATATTAACTAAACAATCGGTTACAGAATATAAAATATACCGTATATTTTATATTCAATGATACAGTTCGTTTCGTATCAAACAGATTAGATATGAAACTATTGGTTTTCTTACTTAACAGCTCGTTTCTTTTGGAGGATTGTAAAAAGAAATAAGACACTACAGAACTTTATACTCTTTTATCTAGAAAATTCGTTTACTTATAAAGTATTTTTCGTTATAGAGTAATTCGTTATATAGTTGTCAAAGCCATATTAAAATATATTGCACCAATTAAGTCGTGATTATCGTTTCGTTATAAACAGCTTTGACTACAGTACTACTGTAAGATTTATTAAATTCGTGTTAAATAAAGCTCCAGTTTTCTTTGCCAAAAAAAAAAAATAATAATAATAATCTGAACAGAATTAATTCTAAAATTTTTTCTTTCTTTTTCGTTCTGGAATCGATTCTTCTATAGGATCTCAACATCTCTCTGATCATAAAACTTGAACTGTTTCGCTGGAAAATTCCACTTATTGGCTGCGGTCGAACTTACAACCGTGCACATCTATAAACACATACATTACATTTCGTTTATTTTCACTTAATTTTTTTTTAAAATAGAAGTTTATTGTTGACTTCTAAAACATCATATAATAAAATTTATGTTTTTAACGAAATACTCAATAACTGAACTTTTTTTAACGAGTTAGTTAATCAGGAAACCTTACAAATACTTTTATTGCCTTAATAAAACTAAACACGGTGACTTATTATATTAACAAATATATAAAATCCTAATTAAAACAGTTTTAAACTTTCATTAAATAATTTTAAAATATATAAAATACGAATAAAATCTTTCCGACTTCAGAGGTAATTAAAACCTCTGAAGTGATTCCAATATATATTTTTTTAAGTAATTTCCGACCCCATTGAATAGTTTTTTAAAACTTTTATCATTTTATTTCATTAAATAGGTTTAATCCTCAAAGTACTTTAGATGTTTTTAGAAGTTTGACTTTTTATTTTTGTAATACTTCTTGGCTTGTTCACTGTCCTTATAAAAACGTAACCTACAACATTTTTTTCTTTTGTAATAAATTCTTGTTGGAAGTTTTTCTTTTTTTTGATGTTCTCAGCAATTTTTGTAGTAGTAGATGTGTTTGATGATGCCGATGCTTCTAAAAGCCAGTCTATGTGGTGACATTCGGTGTCGACATGTATGTCCTAGAGCAGTGTTTTTCAATTTTTTATCTCACGGCACACTTGAACCTATAATTAAACCACGTGATTTAAAGTTGTGTTTGTAAACATTCTTTCGTCATATTACTTGCCACTTAACCTACTGTAATTCGTTTTGTCTATAATATTGTGAATTAAATAAAACGGTATTATTGTTCCTTAAAATAGTAGCAGGTTAAAACAATAGTTATTTAAATTAAAAATTTTTATTTTCATAAGAAAAGTAATTAACATTAAGTCTTGATTTACATTTAAAAGTGGAGGGATTAACAACCTTTAGAAATCTGCCAAATGTTCCGCTATTTCTAAGTTAAACTTAAGTTAATTTTCAACTAAATACAGATAATTACAGATACATTTTTGATTTATAGATTTATACGGTATTTTTTGCGCATATAATTTTACTTGTGTATATTTACTACATTATGTTACGTTTATTCATTATAACAAGGAAAAATCCGTATAATCAATTTAAAGAAATTTTAATTTTGATATGTACACTTATTGTTCTTTGGGCTTCTTTCGAAAATAATTTATTTAATAACCTTCAAAAATCACTGTCCTAGAGTAATGTTTCTGATGTCCGTCTACACGTACTGTACTTCAGTTTTAAATTTAGATTAGTGTCGATTATTTATATCGTAGTCTATGTACTGTACAGTACGTTAATATGATGAACGCGTACTAGCTGTCATGATAGACGATTGTGTTATTTTTTTGTTTTTTTACTTTTTCTGTTCTTTAGGCACTAAGATGATGTGATTTGACAAGATACAGTAACGCAATACATAGCGATCTGTCAAGGGGGAAATGCACAGAAAGTCCTCCTTCTAGGAGGAGGACTTCCTACGGGAAATTAGCATTCTATTTGAGTGTTAGACACGTAAAGAAAAGTCGAAAAACGCCACGTGACCAGCCCGTTGGTCGGGCACAAATCCGCTATAACTACGAGTGTTCAGTGGTTTTATCCACTTGACCACTGGTGATTCATGGACACTAAGGAAGACTTTTATAAAGCTAATTGTAAACGCGACCAGGTCCACAATGGAGGCTCGGGTGGTGAGAAACGGGGTCCGACATATCCGGGACGAATCGTTTATGAAAAAATTCTTGGGTTTTCATCACCCAGATTTGATCCAGTAGTGCTGATGCCTTTACCACCCCGGCCAGCACGCCGGCCGAACATCGACAATGCGACACTACGAAAAGTTTCTAGCAGGTAGGAAATTGGCTAGAGTGCAAGAGACACCAGACATTAATCTATCCACACACAGTTCGTACGACATTGACACTCGTTGCTGGTTATCGCATAATTGGTCTAGAGACAAGTCTAGGCACTATTCAAACGATGATAGCCTACTTCGGTATATATGTTATGGACAAAATGATTCATAATGCTCGGTCATTATAAATAATGACCAACAAAATCGGGCATTAGATCTAAACGTTGCCGTAAAATTGCCACACTTTAATAAAGTTGATTTACTGTTTTCCGAAAAGATTAGAATGGGTTGATAGAATAAGGCAATGCAACACATGGCAGTCTGACAAGAAGTGTGTCGGTACGATTTCTATGGAAAATTGCCCTTTACGGGAGCTACAGGACTCAACTGAAAACATGTTTTCGGTGTCCCATGTAAAAAAGGATTAAGATAGACTCAAAAATTTTATATTTTTGTAAATAGTCTTAACTTCATTTAAGAAGAAACAGTAGATTTATTTAGGTTTACAATAATATGGACATTTTAGATATAGAAACAGACAGTAAAAACATACCGTAATAAAGTAATAACAATGTGTACAGTAGTTTTGAACTGAATTGGAAAATTCAATAGTTGTACGGAAAGGTATGCAAAACATTTCTACTTTTAAAAGCGCCTAATTCATCAGCTACAGGAGGAAAGTACACTTGTGCAGCAGTATCTTTTTCAATGAATAAGATCGAAGTAAAGAAAATTTCTCTTCGTGTGTTGTTGATTGAAGTTAGTTATCGATCAATTTTAACTTTGAAAATGATTGTTCTGCAGATGAAGCAGATACCAGTATAACTTTCAATAATTATAAATTTGATGATTTATACTGTGGAATTTGCAAGGTCTCTCAAGCGCAAGGCTTTAGGCGTGGCTTTTTTCTTGCCTTTATTGCTCCAGCAAATCTACAAGTGCATTAATATCGTTTGTTGCATAGCTGTGATTACAATGAATCTGTTACCGTGTCCTGTACACGAACGGTCAACCCTCATAATATAAGGGAAGCCGAGTTTGATAAGTTGAGAAATTTAAAGACCATGTCTTAGCCTCTGAATAATAGCTGGTCACATTCTGCAACTTGGGACAATCGTCATTCTTGGCCGAAGAAAACCTGACCAATTCCGCTCTCTGTGCCAAAATTTCTTCATGCGCAATTTAACTCGGAAATTGGAGCGGCTGTAACTCTATAATCATTTATTATCAGGTGTAGTATTTCAAACAGCCAAACAAACATCCATTAATAGAATGAATATGTTTGGCTGTTTGAAGTAATACATCTGATGATAAAAGATTACAGATTACTCATTAAAACTACGCGTTTGAAGTTACGACCTATCGTCTTTGAGGAACACCATGGACAATAATGCGAATGAAACGATTGGCCGAAAGATATTTTTTGGAGGATGGTCCGTCCGGATATGTGCGGTTCCTAATATGGTCTCTCCATTGTGGGCTTGGCCGAATCCGCAATGGTCTTGATAAAAAAATTCTCAGAGTCCACAGACGGAGAGTTAGAAAAAGAAAACCTTTTAGAGTAGAATGAGCGATAAACAGTCAAATGAAAATTGGAGTAAAATTATTTGTTCTTTCAGTCACTGTGACAAGTAATCTGCAATCCTATTGTAAATGTGTTCGTAATTGCTAGATATTAAACGTAAACACGGCGTTTTTAAATTCTATATATTTAAAATCAACGAGAATCCAATTCTAATCACAGATGAGAATCAAGTACAGAATGCTATATTCAAATGCTTTTCAGTGGATTATTACGAATTGTATAAGAAATTCATATAGAAGATCTTTTGTACATTATACTGTAGCGCTAGATTTTTTATGTTTTTGGACACGAACTGTGTCTGAAATTGCAAAAAAAAAGTTTTAATGGATTGTTATTTTTCATTAAAACACGAACAATGAAGAAATTCGCGTTCATAGTAGACAATAATTATTAATTAATAAGCTACCTATCAGGTCACGAGAATTTAGAGACGATGGAATGAGAAATTCTTTTATGGTCATCTAAGACAACACAAAGATGTCCTCCAGTTAGTTAATCTTAAGTTTAATCTTAAACTTAAGTTCTTACATTACTCTAGAAGGAAAAGTGAAGCAGCTCGGAATAAACCCTATGGTCTCGCACGAGACGTACTTTGTTTTATCAAAAAAATATGATTCGCTATAAATGAGGTGATCCCGTAATTGATATCTTCTAATAAGTCTATTAATTTTTCTATCGGGTTGCTTCTGTTCCGCACATCAAATCCAAGAAATTTTAAAAATTATCTGTATTAAGCTTACTTCTTACATTTTGCAACAAACCTCTTTAATTCAAGAGCTAACAACTTAAGACACAAAATATATTTTAGTTAGTTTAGTTGGCTCTGGTCTTAGCACCCGCATATTCTGGGCATCGGGAGACCACGGGATTTTTCGCAAATACGCGGATCCAAAACAATATCGATACAATTACGGTATCTCGATTTTTCCTATGGCGATCGAAAAAGAAAAGAGAGCGGCAGAAGCTCGCATTTTGTATTGAGAAAGTAGAAATTCTACGCCGTTCCATCTTTTCGGCAACGAAAAATTATACAAATTCGATTAAAAATAAAATAAATTTATTCAGAATCAACTTCCTGGATTTCTTGTATAAAGTTATAATATTTTACATTCTCTTTCTTCACGAATAAATAGATTCTTGTCATGTTCTTATTCGCGGTACTCTTTTGGTTGTAGCTGAAGCGCAATATTTTAAATTGTACACACCGAAAACGCATTGATGCGCATTTATTTTTCGTTGTTTAAAGTCTGAAAGCTTCTAAAAAGAAAATAATAGAAAAGAAAAGAGATATATTTTCTTCTTTTTTCCATTCTCATAAAGTATGAACTGGCCTTTATTGACCTCGATTCTTCTTCCGTACGAAACAGTCATTTAGGTTACATCAATCGGTCGTTGATTTGTGCACGAAATTCTTTGGCGTTTGTCATAAAAATTGATTGTAAAGTCCGAAGACTTTCTTCGAGTTCCAAAGTCCACTAAATGATTAAATTTCTTTAAATGGGATGAACGATAGTTTACAGCGTAGTCAGCGTTTAGAATATCTGAATTTCACACAAAAACTGTAGAATAGCATTTAAGCCTGTATCAAATCTAAAGTACAATAGAATAAAAGGAATTTCCATCTACAATTTCTAAAAAAAGAGACGAATTCGTCCCCCCTTTATTATAGAACGGAATCGACTAAGACCGAAATGTGAGCCTGTAAAATCAGATTATCATTCTTTAATGTTAATACAGCAGAAAACGTTTGCAGACCAACGTTTTGCTTACGTTAGAGATACCGAACGAACCAATAGTTCGAGATGTTCCTTCTGATACGTATAGTCTTTGACGTCTAGTGTCATTACGTGTGGCGATCGGCGTGATTAGGCATATAAGCGTTACTAAAGACAACGTAATTTCTCGTACCGACGACGTAGAGATTGTTATCGAAACGTTGCGTTTAGGAACTCGGCAATTGTTAGACAGAAAATACGTCACGACGTTTTGGTAAAAGATTTTTTATTGGCCGATATCCGCACCGAAATTTTCTCTCCCGTCTCCCGTTGGATTGGGGCGGAAATTTAGGAAAATATATTTACGTTTTCCATTTCCGATAGCATTTCCGCACGAGTGAATGCCTAAATCTCCATTCCACTCGCAAGTTTCTAGCAACTGCGACGAGTTGTTTAAGCCAGAAGGCGTAATCCACCGATTGGGTTATCGGATAATTACGTTTGGAGATATTTTAAAATTTATTTTAATTTAATTTAAATTTTATTAATTTAAGTTTGACAGAAGAAGATAACATAGCATCACTTTTAACTTATTATTTCAACATTATTATTACTGTATCGTACAGAATATCAATTGAAAAAATAGCATTACTCTTATATACATACTAACGAAAAAATAGTAATATGTAAGCCTAGTTGTTTTTTATATATTATAGATTCAACTTATAGGTAATATACAAGCTAGAAACACTAGCATGGTAAGGTAAACCTAACGAAACACGAAAAAACGATTTATCAATATCTTTAAACTATTTATTAGGTAGGCCGGTGCCATTGTTCAATGGCATATTTCGTCTTCCTTTTGTATAGTACTTATATATAATTTGTCTTTTTGTAGTCTAAAAGGTTAAATAATGTTTAATACTTTTAATAATTCCAATAAATTGCGATAATTTTTTACAGAAAAATTTTATATGATTTTTCTAGTTAATGCCTAAACACGAAATAGGATTAGTAATATTGATTTTCTCACCACTCATGTATCAATATTTTGTTTCGAGTTTCAATTTGTAAATATTATACCGTGTGTTTTGTCTAAATTAACAGTAAAATTCGAACCGCTTAGTTTGGATTATTGAGCGGATAGAAGAGTCTTCCTTTATACTTCCTTCGTCTTCGTTTCTTAAACGAAGAACCAAAAAGGACGTCGGAACTTTCCTCTCGGTAGAGGAAGTTGGTTTCGACCACGAATAACCAGGCATTTCTCGCTTCGAGTGATCGTTGGCCTTCGTCGTTTCCGTTTCCGGAATTCGATTCCGCAATCGACGGACGAATCAACGGCTCCCTTCCGTGGACGGTGCGCCGGCCGTTGCCGTTCTACTTTCGTTTCTCTGTCGAGATTTATTGTCCGTGTAGAGAAACGGCGATCTCTTCCGAAAGAAAACCGGAAAGGTTCTTTCCGACCGGTACCGAAGTTATCGGAAAGCGAGTGAATTGTTCCAAGGAAGGCGCGGAATCTTCGAAGGAGAATACGGGAAATGAGGAACGATGTTTCGGGAAAATACAAGTAAAATATAAAAACAATAGGCGCCTTTATCGCTAGAGAAAATATTAACGAGAAAATTGTAAGGCGACATCTTAAAAAAACGATTCGAATCGAGCATGGGGAGACGTGAGAAAAAACGTCTTTGGTCCCGGTTACAGCGTTTTAACTCTACTCTTGTCTTTCAGAATTACGATTGTCGAACGGAGGACACGCCGTTCCTACCGAAAAATGAACAACCACAATTACAGTTTTATTTTACGAATGGCTATTATTAATTATTATACAAACTAACTGGGACTATGGCAAAGAATCTTTCGGGATGCCCGAAATAGAAGATACACAAAACAAGGAAGGAATAAAGTAAACTGGGAACAGTTAATAGACGAGTCGAGTTCCTTTCCTCTCGATGGATTTTAAAAAAATCAGCTCTTCTCGGAATGTTTTTGCCTCCTTTCAAAAAACGAGGAGAAGGTCGATCGAATTAGCGGCTTTAAATGTCGCAAATATTCTCGTTTATTTAACGTTTTCTTTTCTTAAACGACGTTTCTAATTATAAATTTAATTTCCTATTTAAATTTCCATTTTAATAATAAAGTTATTTTAGAATCTTCAGTTAAATCGATGAGGAAAATAACAATCACCAAATTCCACCCGTAGTTTAACTAAACATCGTCTTCGACTCCGGAACTCGTCCGAAAACAACCGAAACACCTTTAAACAAGAGTCTGATTGTTGCAAAAGAAAGAAATAAATAAAAGGAATGGGTCGTCGTCCAACTGTCTCGGCCTTTCAGTAAAATCAATTCCTCCAAACGACGATTGGCAATCTTTTAATAATTCAAAGCAGTGTTTCGAATCGACAACGCGATTCCTTCGTCCCATCCTTTCTAATACAGTCTCTTATTCAGTCACGTTCCGAAAAAAAATCATAAGTCGAAAATAAAGATAAATGAATAAAAACTGAGGCTATTTGCAAGGTTATAGTATTGTACGTAACGCGAGTTTGGTCTATCGTCGATTGCGCTAGCCCAAACCCAAGAACGATGGCCATAACTGCCACGCATCGATATCTAAGTTTCTATCGAGACACAGAGGGCAGTTTTGCAGACTTAATGGGTATACTGTAGAACGTAAGAAGGTATAAGACGGTATATATAAATAAAAGTCTTAAAAAAGATCGTTAAGGCATCAATAGAGCGGCTCGAATTCAAATCCTAACACCATTTTCTCATGCTTCCGCTTCACTCGCATCGGCCATGGTACTGTACGGTACATGCGAAATATCGAGAAGCATCTGTATTTTGCTGATGCATTTGATAACTTCTCGGGACTAAATACGACGCCTTCCGAAAATCCAATTTAAGTGAGAGAACAGGCCTGTTTATCCCCTTCCGTCCGTTTTCTGGAAACTTAGACAGGCTCTGGAATAGAATAGCCTTACTTTCCTTTCGCCCGCTATCTCTTCTCCCGGGTGAACCCCTCGTCCTTGGCCGCCAGTCCCCATGGACCGGGGAAAGCCATTGGAAAAAGGGACGATTTTCTTACAGGGAATGTTGGTTCGTTCGTTGGCGCCGAAACACGGGGACCGCCGAGAGGCGCGCCGGAACATTCTCCGCGGCACGGGCTCCGGCGTCGGCGCGGGAGCATGCGCGAATAGCGGAGAGCGTCCGGAGTCGGCCGACTGCGGACGTAGAAGAGGAAGTCGGATCTTTCCGCTCGACGCTTTCGCCCATTACCGAGACCACCGGGCGCATGGCCCTCTCTCGCCTCCCTTTCTGAAGGTAAGAGCTTTCCTCTTCTCTTCCGCCGGCGGCTCTCGGCGCTTCGGGCTCGCCCACCCCGCCTGGTACTCGAGCGCTAAAGGGTTTTCGGAAGACGGCTCGGGGACACGAAAATGCGAGGAAAGGGTCGGGGATATCTCCTAACCTTTTTGCCGTCGAATCGGAGGCAAAAATCGATATCGGGCGTTCGACGCGGCCGACAGGAGAGCGGGGAGAGAGAGATCCACAGACGGATGCCTTCCAACGGGTTTTCCCCGCCGACGCTTCTTTTCCGCGGAATTCCGGTCGATAAAGAGACGCGATTTTCCGGAGTTTACCCCTGGATTCCACCGGAAACCGACCGTCGGATCGTTCTCTTCGGAGTCTCCCGTCTTCTCCGCCGATTCTCTCGGAAAGGAAAGGGACGGAAAATCGCCGCATTGACCGCAGACGACGTCAGAACGTTTCGCCTACCGTTCTTTTGTTCGGCCCGCTTTTTTCTTCGCCGAAACCGTTGTTCCGACCCCAATAGGAGTTTAGATTCGCTCCCCTTCGAATCACTACCGGAAACGAAACGGGACGAGTCTAGTTTCCGGTCCGTAGTCGCTTCCGGTTCCGATCGAGAGTGGCCGAGATAAGGCCTCTACTACGAAGAATCGATCGGAACCGGAAGTGTACGCTTCGACCGGGGATGGCATCGATGATAAAATATTCTTTGGTCCTTAAAAGGTGCTCGATTAAGGGCTAAGAAATCCGAGGAGAAGGGGCGGAAAGGAGAAACCGCAATTTCGGCCGAAGGGTCGTTTAATGTGTAATTGAACATTTAAGCCACAACCTTCGTACTCCAAGTTTCGAAAAAGTCCGAACCCGACGGACGACGAACAAGGAAAGTCGCCAGACAAAACTTTTTTTGCACGTTTTTAAAGCAAATTCCCCTCTCGCGGGATAGAAAAACTCGCAGCGAATTTGAGAAACGACCGACGAGGGGGAAATCTGCAGAATATTGCCTTTCCGTTTCCGTTTTCCGTTTCTTCCGTAAACTTTGAGAGGGAATTGGATTAAAGGAAAGAGTGTCGTAGGGGACGTCGGATAGAAAGACGCAGTTCCTTCCAAATCGATCCGCGCTAGTTTGTCTATTTCCTACGAAACCGGAAAAATCCTCGTCCCGCTTCTGAAAAACCGGAAATCGTTCCGTTTGGTGGGAGGAATGAAAGTCCGATCTCTCTCCTTCCTTATTAATCGTCGACTTTCGGAGTTTATTCCACCCCTTTCGAGCACGGCGGTATTCGGAAGGAAGTGGAAGACTGAGAAAATTCCACAAAAATCGGAAGGGTTAGTAGGATTTTCAGCGCGCGCGACCGATCTCGGGAAGAATCGATCGGGAACAGTACGAGGAGGAAATCGATGGGAGAAGGAGGAATGGTCGAAAGTGGGGAGGGCTAACGAGATTTTCCGGTGAATAAAAGGCAAGGAGAAACCGTCTCGGGGTTTTTAAGGAGCGGAAGACGACGTCTCCTCCGACGCCAAACTTGGAATGAAGAAGGGTGGCGAGCTCGTTCTCTCGTTTTCTGTTAAATCGTAACGTTTAACCGAAAGACTTACAATTTAAAGAAGGGAAGGATAGATGTAAGAGGGACGAAATTAAATAAAAAGACACTTTTAATAAATCGAAAAATGGCGTTAACTTCTTACGGACGAAGTTTTGCACGCGATTATGACGTCAATAAGCTTTCGTGTTTCGACGCAACCCGGCGAGTGATCGCGTCCGAAATCGCACGCGAGGGGAAGAATGACAAAATAACGACCTGTGTAGTTTCTTTCCCGGGAACTAAAGATTTCTAATTCCTCGACCTCGGTAATTTTTTGCTGCCGGAACGAGCGGGATACCTCCTTACTTTCTCTTAGCGCTTAATTTTCCAGTCGCAAAAGACTAACAAGAAAAGTGTGGTAAGGAATTCTTCCCTACGGGAAGACTGATTCGGTCACAACTCTAACCGTTTCTTTTTGTTTGTTTTTTACAGCCCGAAAGTCGAAAGAATGTTTGTAGACGGGGATAGGAATCTCCGGCAGAAATTGCTGAATTTAGTGGGAAAATTATTGAGGACCAAAGACCCGGGATCGGCCGCTGACTCGGACCCCGACGCCAGAACCCAACTCAAGGTGGGAGGAGAATCTGAGTATTTCCGGGACGGCCCCCTCCCCATCCGGGACTGACGGTCTTGGGTTCTTTACAGAAATGTCTGACGACGTTGGACCTGACTTCGCTGGGAGTGGGCAGCTGCGTGGGTACCGGAATGTACCTTGTGGCGGGAATGGTGGCCAGAAACATTGCCGGACCGGGAGTGGTCATGTCGTTCCTGGTGGCCGCCGTCGCCTCCCTCTTCTCGGGTAACTTATTTCTCCTTCCATCCTTCGAACCTCTTCCGAATTATCTGAGACGGGCGTTCGGGAAGGGATCCTTCTGTTCTGTCAAAGGTTTATTCTAGTCGAGACGATGTGATGGAGGGTTTTAGGAACGGGCGGTTGACAGAGGAATCGTGAGAGAAGAAAACGGGTCAGACCTCGTTTCTCTCGGTCGAAGGAGAGAATTAGGGAAATTAGACGAGCGACGTTGAAAGATAATAAATTTGGGGGGGCGAGAAAGGAAAGAAAATTTATTTCTGCTCTTTAATTAATTCTGCACTAAATTAAATTCTCCTTTTTTTCTTTTAATTTCTCAGTTAAAAAAAAGAAATTTAAAAAATTAGAAATTTTCTTTTCATTAAAATCGATTGCGAAAACAGTCGAAGGACGATTACTTTCCAACCAGGGAACACGCCAATGTTTAGAAGTCGATCTCAAATTTCTTAAAACGGAGATGGTCCATTTCCTTCGTCCGCTCGCGAGAAATACCGACGTCGTGGCGATGATCCGATTATCGAAAACGTAATTTCCGGTAGAACTTTCATCCCTCGGCGACGACGTAAACTTAAGTCGTTTCGATGTTCGCGTCTTTAGCCCGGGCGGGCGAAGCTTTAACCTCTATTTGGGGGCGCAGGTGTGTGCTACGCGGAGTTCGGAGTTCGAGTGCCTCGCACCACGGGTTCGGCCTACATGTACAGTTACGTCACAGTGGGAGAGTTCATCGCCTTCGTCATCGGATGGAACATGATACTGGAATACCTGATCGGAACGGCGGCGGGAGCCTGCGCCATCAGCGCCTGCATCGACTCTATGGTGGACGGAGCCATAGGCAAGACCATTAGAGACTCTCTGGGAACTTTCATCGGTAAGTCTTTACAATTTCCTTTCTCTCTCTGACTTTATCGGGCGGGCGGGATGACGGAAGTTGCGCTCCATCTTCCGCTCCCACTGGCGTTCCGGCCGTTTTCTCGTTTTTTTTTCTTTATAAGCAAAAAAAAAAGCGTGCGAAATCAAGAAAATCGACAGCCACACTCGGGAATCAAAAACAGAAAAATTCCGGTTGTCATTATAAACGGGTGGAAAACGCAGAATGTTTTCCGACCAACGTCGATGATGAAATTCATGAAACTTAATATCTTAGAACTAAAGACCAACTATACAGAACTAAAAACACGCCAGGAGATTGTGGAAGCTGCTCGATGCAGAGTCTAATTAATTGTGTAGAAAAGAGTCGAAGACGGAGGAACTAACTTTTGAAAAACCGAAGAGTTGAGGGAGGGAACAATTATTCCTATCAACAAATTTGTGGCGAGAAAGAAATTAAGGAACGGGTACATCGGAGAAGAGAATCCGCATTCCCACGTTTCGACTCAAAAAACTTTCGAGGACAAAGGAGTACTCTGTAAACAGGAGCGCCTGTACACAGGGACACGTGCTGCCCTTTTCGTCTCGGTTGCCCTTTTCCTAGTCCCAAGGATTCCCAAACAAAAGAAGATTCGTGACTTCTAGCCTGTTCTCCAAATATAAAGGATACTAATGAATGATATTTATCCATTGACCCTTGCAACTTCGTCGTACGTTGACCATTCCTTGTTTTCGAGGCCAAGTTAGCCCCGTGTGCAACCAGCCCTTACCTCGTGGGATCTCTGATCCGAAGTTGAATCGTAGATTTTGAAGCTTCTTGCGCAATGTACTGCACAGTACCATGCCTTTTTTATAGCTTGTGTCCCCTTTTTCATAGTCCGCGGGTACCGCTGTGAGTAAGTGATCTTTTCCGACGGCTCTCTAAGGCCTGAGGGAAACGATAGACAGGTCGGAAGACGACCGGAAAGTCAACTAATCCAGGAATTTAAAATTTTATTTTTTCGAATTTCAAAACTTTGTTTTTAAACATTTATGATGGCAAATATGATTTATCGGATCGTCCGCGATTCAATTTCGTGCACGTTTTATCCAAAGGTACCAATTATTCAAATATTTTGGAAGTTTTGAGTTGGCTTTGGGTACTTCCAGATGCACCACTATCCTCAGGTAGTTTTACTGTAGACGGCACCTCAATTGTCGCATGCCAAAGGAATACTTCTTGGAAATAGACGCGCCCAAATATTGTATTCCGCATTTATTCTAAACTGCGATCTTTCTCCTAATTTCCTCCATTTTTACTGTACTGTATCGCAATGGGCAGGCCTCCTGACGACGGGTTTCTCGTATTGGGAATGAGAAAAAAATCTTATCGAAGAAAGAAAAAGAAACCGACAAATCATGGCACGAGTTCATTTTTTGTGAATTCATTTTTAGGCCCAGTTCCGACGAAAATTCTTCGGATCTTCCCCAAGAGAGCTACTCAGCGCTTTCTCTCGTCGGGTGCCACCAGAAGTTTGAGATTCTCCTCTCTGGGAAAAATGTCTAAAGGAAAACGTGGAAGGACGAATGGCGGGAAAATGATCGGTTTCCTTCGATTCTGATTTTATAAGAACAAAGGAATAATTCCAGACTGCGTTTTTTAATGGAAAACTTTCTGCCTTCGATCGCCACCCGTAGTTTAACGCCATCCGGGATAATAAAATATCGGCTTTTGACGCATTTTTTTAATCGACTGACGTTTCGGCGCCCATTCCTCGGCGTCGATCGAAACGTAATTTAATCGTAAACGACCCTCTCGTTCTCGCCACGGCCGTTTTCATTCGCCCGTAAACAATATACGTCGGAAATTACATCCGGGCGTAGGCATTTGGCTAGAACGAATGCGATTCTACCTATCGCTAGCATTCTTTAATGGCGACGGGCGCAGTAATTGTAACATTTGTGCCGTTAAAACTTGTTATTAAACACTTTCAATTGCGTTGTTACTAGCAAAGTTCAATAAGTAACTAGTAGCTTTGACTGGTAAACCTCTCTTTTTCCGTACGTCTGAAGTCTCGATACGATCAAACCTCTTACGAATGGCGCGCTCGATCCGATTTAGGAAATCGTTAAAGAGTAACACCTCGACCCTCGATGGATTTTTGCGCGCGTTTTCCGAGACAGATTAGGTCTTTTAACATAGAGAAATCTTTGGACAGGTCACACTCCAGACGTCTTAGCGGCGGTGATAACCGTGCTGATGACCATCCTGATGGTAGCCGGGGTCAAGAAGTCCCTCTTGTTCAACAATGTGCTAAACGCCGTCAACCTGGCCGTCTGGGTCTTCATCATCGTGGCCGGACTCTTCTACGTCGACGGGAGGAACTGGTCGCAACACGGAGGATTCCTCCCTTACGGATGGTCCGGGGTGAGTCGCTTCTCGTCCTGTACAGTACGCAATCGTCCGTTCCGAAAGCGGAACGTCTCTTCGGGAATATTCCTCAACCTTTTTCCAAAATTTTGTCGCGCGTCGGAAAGAGTAAAATTCGGAGATCTTTCGGGAAGATCGACCGGGACCGAGCGTTAGATTTAATTACAGTTCGGGACAAAAGTGAATCGAAAGTTTAAAAGAGATTTTGGCGGTTCGAGAGACGAGTTAAGAGAATGATGGGGAGTGGAAAGAATAAAGAAGAGGGTGTGATAAAGAGCGGATTTAATAGTAGCCAGCGGCAGGCCACTTACCAACTCTCCGGCTAAGATAAGGCAGTTTGGGAGAGACGAAGACGGAAATAGAGAAGACGTTTCCTTTCGGCCGACGAGACGTCTACGCGTTCTGTTAAAAAAAAAAAAAAAAAAAAAAACTAGAAGAGAGATAAGACCGTTTGCCAGAAGAAAATGATTTTCGTTCCGAGAAATAAAAAGTCTTCCCGGATTTGGACGAAACTTAAATGAAATTCCGCCAAAGATAAGGACGTTCTTTGGAGACAATTGTCGCATTCGTTTTCTTCCTTCTCCTTAAGCGTCCGATTTCGATTTCTCGGTTTTTACGGGAAAACTGAAAAGTTTTCTAAAGGGCGTCACCAAAAAGCCCGGCGATTTGTATAGAACGATACGCGTTTGGAATTGTTACTTAAGTCAGTGTTTCCCAATTGAATTTGGCCGAACTCTATAAAATATTGCGAAACCCTTCGTAGAATACTTAAGTATAAAGTTAAAATAGAGAAAGGGAAAATATTTTAAAATGCTAAACCATTGTATTATTTATTGTACTGTACGTATCAATAAGATAAAACTAAAAAAAAAATAAATAAAATCGCATAAAATAATATAATTAACGCCAAATAATATAAAATAAATCGATAAATGACAATTCTTCGTGTCAGATTCTTAACATTTTATATAATGCACGAAAGCCGAATTTGCAGATCGAAAGAATCTTTTAGCCATTTCTGTATTCAATTTTTGTCGCTGAATAATTGGAAAATCCATTTACGAGTAATTATGGGTTAGTTAGTTAAGGACAATAAAATTCCGATTACCCTTGCTCATATATCCAAATATAGTTTAAGTGTCTCCAGAATGCAATTAAAGAAATTTTAAATAAATTTTCTCTTTAGTCTGATGCCCGTCGAGATTTCGTAACGTTCCTCAGGAAATCCCACTTACACTAATTTTCAATCGGGGAATCGTTTTTGTCATTTGGCTTATCTATTGTAAAGTGCGCGTGAATAAATAAATAAAGCCAAAAAATAAGCTGCTTCTTAAGATCATTAGCAAAGATTGATTAACTAATATCGATATAAATATGTTAGTTCTTTAACCGAAAGTTTGAATCGTCAGATTAAATAAGCGTGATATAAAGTGAGTGTAGAGCTCTCAGAAGAGCACATAACTTAAGCATTGTCTACAAAGCCATACCTAAAAGTTATTGCGAGCCGACAAATTGTAGTATTTAGTTAAATAAAAGTAATAAGCATTAATATGATAACAAAATATGGTAATTTTCTCCTAGGACGGTGGGCCCTAAATTTCATTTCTCGGGACTGCTCCACGGAACATCACTGGGGAAACACTGATTTAAGCAGATGGTTCTTTTCACGGAAAAGACCGCCGATACCTTTTATCGATTTTGTAAAAAAATTTTAATTCCTCCCGTGGAAAATGGCGTCGGAGCCAGAATTTGTATTCGACGATAGTCCTATAATCGATTCGAATTTGAATCGAGACGCGTAAGCCGGAGGAACGGCCAAAACTTTCCTCCCGTCCGAGGGGGACGGAAGGACGGTGGGTGGCATCGGTAAGAAGGAAGATGTTTTTCAGGTTCTGGCCGGAGCCGCCACCTGTTTCTACGCCTTCATCGGGTTCGACATCATCGCCACGACGGGAGAGGAGGCCGAGAATCCCAAGTGGTCCATTCCGACGGCCATCATCCTCAGCCTGATTATAGTGCTCACAGCCTACATCAGTTCCAGTTTGATGGTACGAGTCTCCTTTTCGTTGAGGCCCGCCTCGGCCCGCCCGGCTTAAACTCCGTTCTTCGCAGATAACTCTGGTGCTGCCTTACGACCAAATCGACGCCGAGTCGGCTCTGGTCCAGATGTTCGACGCCAGAGGAGCCACCAAGTCCAAGTACGTCGTGGCGGTGGGTGCGCTGGCCGGTCTGGTGGTCAGCATGTTCGGCTCCATGTTCCCTATGCCCAGAGTCGTCTACGCCATGGCTAAGGACGGACTCATCTTCAGGTAAATTATCCTTCCTGTTATATTCACGTTTGACTTTATATATCTCGTTTAGCGCCACAAACACCACTTAATTCATAAACAATGCTTAAATTTCGGTGTCAAATTTCCGAATAACTGCGTAGGTAAACGAAATTGCTATTGGGTCGAGAGCCTTCCCACATTGTGGTTAAACTGAAAATGGTGCGTAAAAAGGCCAAAGAGAAGGAACTTCTAAACAATAATAATATGGAGACCGAGAAGAGATAATAATTAAGGACGCACTTGTCGATACGAATACTAATAACGCTACACTGTCCTCGATGTACAGTACAGTACAGTACCGTCGTTAAACGATTGGTATTTTCCGTGCATTGCATCAAAGGTGTTTTCGGCTGATATTTCGGAATTGTTCCTTAGTATGTATCTTGGTTCCTAGTATACGTATTTCTCCGCGTATGTAGAAAAATTCCGAGAGATAGGGAATAATTAAGCCTTTGAATCTGCGAGAAACTTCGGAAAGCACACTTCTTTCGCAAAATTTTTGCCTCTGTAGAGCTTAAAGTCTGCTCTATAGAAATAAGTTTGTTCAATAAAAGCAGATTATGTTGGTTTGACATCATACCAACAAGATTAACCTTAAATAGCCAGCATCGAATGTGAATAGCTTCATATGGAAGAAGAAGTAAAAGTCCATCGAAACGAAGTATCGGGTATGCAGCAAAGCGAGTGTAGACACGTGAAACTACTGTCAAAACACTTCTGCAACAGCTCGAGCACAGTTAAGATCGTTTAACGCTTATTAAGCACTCTCTAATACTGCTCTTGTAAATTTCAAGGTTCCAACGTCGAGAAGAAGATAACATATATTGCCTGCCTATCTCGTCTGTCGTCTCATCCGCCATCATTGCAACCTTTTTATTTTTTAAGACTACTTTCTAAATTTTGCTATGCAAATATTCTGTGTGTTAATATCAGAGAGATTCTCCCTTAACACATTATTATTCATCCAAGCCTCGAAAGCTGAACGGTTTGACTTTTCCAGCGGATTGTTGTCAGAAACTGCCACCTTTCACAGTCAAGATCATAAATGGAGTTTGCTTGAAAAATCCGCGTGGGCAAAGTCGCGGGTAACAGCTAGTAAAGATATAAATGAGTAAATGTAAGTTAAATAATACATTCTTGCTTGTTTTGCAACTTTGACATCTTCGAACATCTGGCGCTTAAGCGCCATTCCACGTCGTGGCCTTGCTTGCTAGGTCTATATACTTTTTATAATACCGTACCAAGCCACTCGTTTAATAAGGAAATTACATAACACAATATCTGCGAGACTCTTCATTCCCTCTTGAGAAAATTGCTTCCCTCCATCATTTAAACTCGTCTTCAGTGACAGAACGAACAGTGATGCAAATTGCTCTCTATCGACACAAATACAATCCTACAGAACAACGTTTCTTTAATCACTGAGAACGACCCAGCACAATTCCTTTTTTTTATCCAGGAATAGTATTTTAGAAAAATGGGAAATTTTGATTAAAATGTGATTGGTTTATGTAATTCCAGAGAAAAATATAGAAAATGAAAATTTTTGAATAGAAGGGGACGTTATTAGTTATTATTATAAAAACCAACGACCTTCAAATTTTTACTCTGTAATGCGCCTGCCGAAATTGTAGGAGAATCGAAATGGCTCTATCATTGTGATTTTCTTTCTATATTTTCCATTTCATAAAATTTTCGCGAGTCGCGAAATTGTAGCATTCTAACAATTTCTTTAGAAATGACTAAAGAAATTGAAGTATAATTTACCCCCTTATAACAAATATATGTTTAGACGTAACGACTATCGTTTTCTCGATCACACGTCATAGTTATTATAATAGGCCGTGGTAAGAATCCATTACGGAACATATTCCGGTTTAAAGATGACAAAAGCAAAACACGAATCACCTACAACCAGAGGCGTTTTTATGCGTAGGCAAAGTAGGCATGTGCCTGAAGCGGAAAATGTTTACAATTGACATTACAATTACATGATCGAAAAATGACTTATACATTAAACATTAAATTATATTTACATATAATAAACAAAATTATATACAAAATCTAAACTCAGTAATATAATTAGTAGTGGCATACATTGGTTTATTATGAAAATATTGGCTACAATATAAAAAAAGTAATAGCGCTATTACACGTTTGTAGTGCGCAAATTTAGCGACAATGTGAATGCAATTAATATAAATGTTTATTATGAGTGATGAAAAGAAAAGACTCACTGGTAACCAGTATTTACTATCTATACCTCCTTCTATAAAAGAAGAAGGTAAAATTTTATCTGTTTACAGGAGAAAAACTGCTAAAAATGCCTGTGGTTACAGCATACTGTACAGTACAGTACAAACGTAACAACCGGAAATTTAGGTGTGTGGTGGATTTCACAGTTAACTAAAGAATCGATTGGTTTTAAATGTCTCACGCTAGTAGACTAGCACCTAACCCAATACTCTATAAATTTTGCAGTGTAGCTATTCTTGTCTTATTCTTTCGAAATGACAGAGGCAAAACGTTCTTTCAAATATAGACCACAGGTTTATTCGCCTAACACTCGACGAAAACACATTATACCGCTATAATAATGATATTCGAAGCGAATAGAGAGGCACGACTGCAAAATCTCCGGGGTTGTCTCCGATCGGAAGATACAAATCGATATATTGTCTGCGTAGAATGTTGACAACCACTGGATGTAGGAGATGAACCATTCACGGATTCCTCCATTGATAACTTTCTTTAACGGGGTAAGGACGAAAATAAGTTATCCGGGTGGAAAATGACATTCAGAAACCACACTAATATGTCTACGCAGACACGTAGAAGGACCGGTTACTGTTTCGTCTCAGATCCAATCGCTTTTTTAATANAATTCCAATAAATTGCGATAATTTTTTACAGAAAAATTTTATATGATTTTTCTAGTTAATGCCTAAACACGAAATAGGATTAGTAATATTGATTTTCTCACCACTCATGTATCAATATTTTGTTTCGAGTTTCAATTTGTAAATATTATACCGTGTGTTTTGTCTAAATTAACAGTAAAATTCGAACCGCTTAGTTTGGATTATTGAGCGGATAGAAGAGTCTTCCTTTATACTTCCTTCGTCTTCGTTTCTTAAACGAAGAACCAAAAAGGACGTCGGAACTTTCCTCTCGGTAGAGGAAGTTGGTTTCGACCACGAATAACCAGGCATTTCTCGCTTCGAGTGATCGTTGGCCTTCGTCGTTTCCGTTTCCGGAATTCGATTCCGCAATCGACGGACGAATCAACGGCTCCCTTCCGTGGACGGTGCGCCGGCCGTTGCCGTTCTACTTTCGTTTCTCTGTCGAGATTTATTGTCCGTGTAGAGAAACGGCGATCTCTTCCGAAAGAAAACCGGAAAGGTTCTTTCCGACCGGTACCGAAGTTATCGGAAAGCGAGTGAATTGTTCCAAGGAAGGCGCGGAATCTTCGAAGGAGAATACGGGAAATGAGGAACGATGTTTCGGGAAAATACAAGTAAAATATAAAAACAATAGGCGCCTTTATCGCTAGAGAAAATATTAACGAGAAAATTGTAAGGCGACATCTTAAAAAAACGATTCGAATCGAGCATGGGGAGACGTGAGAAAAAACGTCTTTGGTCCCGGTTACAGCGTTTTAACTCTACTCTTGTCTTTCAGAATTACGATTGTCGAACGGAGGACACGCCGTTCTTACCGAAAAATGAACAACCGCAATTACAGTTTTATTTTACGAATGGCTATTATTAATTATTATACAAACTAACTGGGACTATGGCAAAGAATCTTTCGGGATGCCCGAAATAGAAGATACACAAAACAAGGAAGGAATAAAGTAAACTGGGAACAGTTAATAGACGAGTCGAGTTCCTTTCCTCTCGATGGATTTTAAAAAAATCAGCTCTTCTCGGAATGTTTTTGCCTCCTTTCAAAAAACGAGGAGAAGGTCGATCGAATTAGCGGCTTTAAATGTCGCAAATATTCTCGTTTATTTAACGTTTTCTTTTCTTAAACGACGTTTCTAATTATAAATTTAATTTCCTATTTAAATTTCCATTTTAATAATAAAGTTATTTTAGAATCTTCAGTTAAATCGATGAGGAAAATAACAATCACCAAATTCCACCCGTAGTTTAACTAAACATCGTCTTCGACTCCGGAACTCGTCCGAAAACAACCGAAACACCTTTAAACAAGAGTCTGATTGTTGCAAAAGAAAGAAATAAATAAAAGGAATGGGTCGACGTCCAATTGTCTCGGCCTTTCAGTAAAATCAATTCCTCCAAACGACGATTGGCAATCTTTTAATAATTCAAAGCAGTGTTTCGAATCGACAACGCGATTCCTTCGTCCCATCCTTTCTAATACAGTCTCTTATTCAGTCACGTTCCGAAAAAAAATCATAAGTCGAAAATAAAGATAAATGAATAAAAACTGAGGCTATTTGCAAGGTTATAGTATTGTACGTAACGCGAGTTTGGTCTATCGTCGATTGCGCTAGCCCAAACCCAAGAACGATGGCCATAACTGCCACGCATCGATATCTAAGTTTCTATCGAGACACAGAGGGCAGTTTTGCAGACTTAATGGGTATACTGTAGAACGTAAGAAGGTATAAGACGGTATATATAAATAAAAGTCTTAAAAAAGATCGTTAAGGCATCAATAGAGCGGCTCGAATTCAAATCCTAACACCATTTTCTCATGCTTCCGCTTCACTCGCATCGGCCATGGTACTGTACGGTACATGCGAAATATCGAAAAGCATCTGTATTTTGCTGATGCATTTGATAACTTCTCGGGACTAAATACGACGCCTTCCGAAAATCCAATTTAAGTGAGAGAACAGGCCTGTTTATCCCCTTCCGTCCGTTTTCTGGAAACTTAGACAGGCTCTGGAATAGAATAGCCTTACTTTCCTTTCGCCCGCTATCTCTTCTCCCGGGTGAACCCCTCGTCCTTGGCCGCCAGTCCCTGTGGACTGGGGAAAGCCATTGGAAAAAGGGACGATTTTCTTACAGGGAATGTTGGTTCGTTCGTTGGCGCCGAAACACGGGGACCGCCGAGAGGCGCGCCGGAACATTCTCCGCGGCACGGGCTCCGGCGTCGGCGCGGGAGCATGCGCGAATAGCGGAGAGCGTCCGGAGTCGGCCGACTGCGGACGTAGAAGAGGAAGTCGGATCTTTCCGCTCGACGCTTTCGCCCATTACCGAGACCACCGGGCGCATGGCCCTCTCTCGCCTCCCTTTCTGAAGGTAAGAGCTTTCCTCTTCTCTTCCGCCGGCGGCTCTCGGCGCTTCGGGCGCGCCCACCCCGCCTGGTACTCGAGCGCTAAAGGGTTTTCGGAAGACGGCTCGGGGACACGAAAATGCGAGGAAAGGGTCGGGGATATCTCCTAACCTTTTTGCCGTCGAATCGGAGGCAAAAATCGATATCGGGCGTTCGACGCGGCCGACAGGAGAGCGGGGAGAGAGAGATCCACAGACGGATGCCTTCCAACGGGTTTTCCCCGCCGACGCTTCTTTTCCGCGGAATTCCGGTCGATAAAGAGAAGCGATTTTCCGGAGTTTACCCCTGGATTCCACCGGAAACCGACCGTCGGATCGTTCTCTTCGGAGTCTCCCGTCTTTTCCGCCGATTCTCTCGGAAAGGAAAGGGACGGAAAATCGCCGCATTGACCGCATACGACGTCAGAACGTTTCGCCTACCGTTCTTTTGTTCGGCCCGCTTTTTTCTTCGCCGAAACCGTTGTTCCGACCCCAATAGGAGTTTAGATTCGCTCCCCTTCGAATCACTACCGGAAACGAAACGGGACGAGTCTAGTTTCCGGTCCGTAGTCGCTTCCGGTTCCGATCGAGAGTGGCCGAGATAAGGCCTCTACTACGAAGAATCGATCGGAACCGGAAGTGTACGCTTCGACCGGGGATGGCATCGATGATAAAATATTCTTTGGTCCTTAAAAGGTGCTCGATTAAGGGCTAAGAAATCCGAGGAGAAGGGGCGGAAAGGAGAAACCGCAATTTCGGCCGAAGGGTCGTTTAATGTGTAATTGAACATTTAAGCCACAACCTTCGTACTCCAAGTTTCGAAAAAGTCCGAACCCGACGGACGACGAACAAGGAAAGTCGCCAGACAAAACTTTTTTTGCACGTTTTTAAAGCAAATTCCCCTCTCGCGGGATAGAAAAACTCGCAGCGAATTTGAGAAACGACCGACGAGGGGGAAATCTGCAGAATATTGCCTTTCCGTTTCCGTTTTCCGTTTCTTCCGTAAACTTTGAGAGGGAATTGGATTAAAGGAAAGAGTGTCGTAGGGGACGTCGGATAGAAAGACGCAGTTCCTTCCAAATCGATCCGCGCTAGTTTGTCTATTTCCTACGAAACCGGAAAAATCCTCGTCCCGCTTCTGAAAAACCGGAAATCGTTCCGTTTGGTGGGAGGAATGAAAGTCCGATCTCTCTCCTTCCTTATTAATCGTCGACTTTCGGAGTTTATTCCACCCCTTTCGAGCACGGCGGTATTCGGAAGGAAGTGGAAGACTGAGAAAATTCCACAAAAATCGGAAGGGTTAGTAGGATTTTCAGCGCGCGCCACCGATCTCGGGAAGAATCGATCGGGAACAGTACGAGGAGGAAATCGATGGGAGAAGGAGGAATGGTCGAAAGTGGGGAGGGCTAACGAGATTTTCCGGTGAATAAAAGGCAAGGAGAAACCGTCTCGGGGTTTTTAAGGAGCGGAAGACGACGTCTCCTCCGACGCCAAACTTGGAATGAAGAAGGGTGGCGAGCTCGTTCTCTCGTTTTCTGTTAAATCGTAACGTTTAACCGAAAGACTTACAATTTAAAGAAGGAAAGGATAGATGTAAGAGGGACGAAATTAAATAAAAAGACACTTTTAATAAATCTAAAAATGGCGTTAACTTCTTACGGACGAAGTTTTGCACGCGATTATGACGTCAATAAGCTTTCGTGTTTCGACGCAACCCGGCGAGTGATCGCGTCCGAAATCGCACGCGAGGGGAAGAATGACAAAATAACGACCTGTGTAGTTTCTTTCCCGGGAACTAAAGATTTCTAATTCCTCGACCTCGGTAATTTTTTGCTGCCGGAACGAGCGGGATACCTCCTTACTTTCTCTTAGCGCTTAATTTTCCAGTCGCAAAAGACTAACAAGAAAAGTGTGGTAAGGAATTCTTCCCTACGGGAAGACTGATTCGGTCACAACTCTAACCGTTTCTTTTTGTTTGTTTTTTACAGCCCGAAAGTCGAAAGAATGTTTGTAGACGGGGATAGGAATCTCCGGCAGAAATTGCTGAATTTAGTGGGAAAATTATTGAGGACCAAAGACCCGGGATCGGCCGCTGACTCGGACCCCGACGCCAGAACCCAACTCAAGGTGGGAGGAGAATCTGAGTATTTCCGGGACGGCCCCCTCCCCATCCGGGACTGACGGTCTTGGGTTCTTTACAGAAATGTCTGACGACGTTGGACCTGACTTCGCTGGGAGTGGGCAGCTGCGTGGGTACCGGAATGTACCTTGTGGCGGGAATGGTGGCCAGAAACATTGCCGGACCGGGAGTGGTCATGTCGTTCCTGGTGGCCGCCGTCGCCTCCCTCTTCTCGGGTAACTTATTTCTCCTTCCATCCTTCGAACCTCTTCCGAATTATCTGAGACGGGCGTTCGGGAAGGGATCCTTCTGTTCTGTCAAAGGTTTATTCTAGTCGAGACGATGTGATGGAGGGTTTTAGGAACGGGCGGTTGACAGAGGAATCGTGAGAGAAGAAAACGGGTCAGACCTCGTTTCTCTCGGTCGAAGGAGAGAATTAGGGAAATTAGACGAGCGACGTTGAAAGATAATAAATTTGGGGGGGCGAGAAAGGAAAGAAAATTTATTTCTGCTCTTTAATTAATTCTGCACTAAATTAAATTCTCCTTTTTTTCTTTTAATTTCTCAGTTAAAAAAAAGAAATTTAAAAAATTAGAAATTTTCTTTTCATTAAAATCGATTGCGAAAACAGTCGAAGGACGATTACTTTCCAACCAGGGAACCCGTCAATGTTTAGAAGTCGATCTCAAATTTCTTAAAACGGAGATGGTCCATTTCCTTCGTCCGCTCGCGAGAAATACCGACGTCGTGGCGATGATCCGATTATCGAAAACGTAATTTCCGGTAGAACTTTCATCCCTCGGCGACGACGTAAACTTAAGTCGTTTCGATGTTCGCGTCTTTAGCCCGGGCGGGCGAAGCTTTAACCTCTATTTGGGGGCGCAGGTGTGTGCTACGCGGAGTTCGGAGTTCGAGTGCCTCGCACCACGGGTTCGGCCTACATGTACAGTTACGTCACAGTGGGAGAGTTCATCGCCTTCGTCATCGGATGGAACATGATACTGGAATACCTGATCGGAACGGCGGCGGGAGCCTGCGCCATCAGCGCCTGCATCGACTCTATGGTGGACGGAGCCATAGGCAAGACCATTAGAGACTCTCTGGGAACTTTCATCGGTAAGTCTTTACAATTTCCTTTCTCTCTCTGACTTTATCGGGCGGGCGGGATGACGGAAGTTGCGCTCCATCTTCCGCTCCCACTGGCGTTCCGGCCGTTTTCTCGTTTTTTTTCTTTATAAGCAAAAAAAAGCGTGCGAAATTAAGAAAATCGACAGTCACACTCGGGAATCAAAAACAGAAAAATTCCGGTTGTCATTATAAACGGGTGGAAAACGCAGAATGTTTTCCGACCAACGTCGATGATGAAATTCATGAAACTTAATATCTTAGAACTAAAGACCAACTATACAGAACTAAAAACACGCCAGGAGATTGTGGAAGCTGCTCGATGCGGAGTCTAATTAATTGTGTAGAAAAGAGTCGAAGACGGAGGAACAAACTTTTGAAAAACCGAAGAGTTGAGGGAGGGAACAATTATTCCTATCAACAAATTTGTGGCGAGAAAGAAATTAAGGAACGGGTACATCGGAGAAGAGAATCCGCATTCCCACGTTTCGACTCAAAAAACTTTCGAGGACAAAGGAGTACTCTGTAAACAGGAGCGCCTGTACACAGGGACACGTGCTGCCCTTTTCGTCTCGGTTGCCCTTTTCCTAGTCCCAAGGATTCCCAAACAAAAGAAGATTCGTGACTTCTAGCCTGTTCTCCAAATATAAAGGATACTAATGAATGATATTTATCCATTGACCCTTGCAACTTCGTCGTACGTTGACCATTCCTTGTTTTCGAGGCCAAGTTAGCCCCGTGTGCAACCAGCCCTTACCTCGTGGGATCTCTGATCCGAAGTTGAATCGTAGATTTTGAAGCTTCTTGCGCAATGTACTGCACAGTACCATGCCTTTTTTATAGCTTGTGTCCCCTTTTTCATAGTCCGCGGGTACCGCTGTGAGTAAGTGATCTTTTCCGACGGCTCTCTAAGGCCTGAGGGAAACGATAGACAGGTCGGAAGACGACCGGAAAGTCAACTAATCCAGGAATTTAAAATTTTATTTTTTCGAATTTCAAAACTTTGTTTTTAAACATTTATGATGGCAAATATGATTTATCGGATCGTCCGCGATTCAATTTCGTGCACGTTTTATCCAAAGGTACCAATTATTCAAATATTTTGGAAGTTTTGAGTTGGCTTTGGGTACTTCCAGATGCACCACTATCTGGAGACGGCACCTCAATTGTCGCATGCCAAAGGAATACTTCTTGGAAATAGACGCGCCCAAATATTGTATTCCGCATTTATTCTAAACTGCGATCTTTCTCCTAATTTCCTCCATTTTTACTGTACTGTATCGCAATGGGCAGGCCTCCTGACGACGGGTTTCTCGTATTGGGAATGAGAAAAAAATCTTATCGAAGAAAGAAAAAGAAACCGACAAATCATGGCACGAGTTCATTTTTTGTGAATTCATTTTTAGGCCCAGTTCCGACGAAAATTCTTCGGATCTTCCCCAAGAGAGCTACTCAGCGCTTTCTCTCGTCGGGTGCCACCAGAAGTCTGAGATTCTCCTCTCTGGGAAAAATGTCTAAAGGAAAACGTGGAAGGACGAATGGCGGGAAAATGATCGGTTTCCTTCGATTCTGATTTTATAAGAACAAAGGAATAATTCCAGACTGCGTTTTTTAATGGAAAACTTTCTGCCTTCGATCGCCACCCGTAGTTTAACGCCATCCGGGATAATAAAATATCGGCTTTTGACGCATTTTTTTAATCGACTGACGTTTCGGCGCCCATTCCTCGGCGTCGATCGAAACGTAATTTAATCGTAAACGACCCTCTCGTTCTCGCCACGGCCGTTTTCATTCGCCCGTAAACAATATACGTCGGAAATTACATCCGGGCGTAGGCATTTGGCTAGAACGAATGCGATTCTACCTATCGCTAGCATTCTTTAATGGCGACGGGCGCAGTAATTGTAACATTTGTGCCGTTAAAACTTGTTATTAAACACTTTCAATTGCGTTGTTACTAGCAAAGTTCAATAAGTAACTAGTAGCTTTGACTGGTAAACCTCTCTTTTTCCGTACGTCTGAAGTCTCGATACGATCAAACCTCTTACGAATGGCGCGCTCGATCCGATTTAGGAAATCGTTAAAGAGTAACACCTCGACCCTCGATGGATTTTTGCGCGCGTTTTCCGAGACAGATTAGGTCTTTTAACATAGAGAAATCTTTGGACAGGTCACACTCCAGACGTCTTAGCGGCGGTGATAACCGTGCTGATGACCATCCTGATGGTAGCCGGGGTCAAGAAGTCCCTCTTGTTCAACAATGTGCTAAACGCCGTCAACCTGGCCGTCTGGGTCTTCATCATCGTGGCCGGACTCTTCTACGTCGACGGGAGGAACTGGTCGCAACACGGAGGATTCCTCCCTTACGGATGGTCCGGGGTGAGTCGCTTCTCGTCCTGTACAGTACGCAATCGTCCGTTCCGAAAGCGGAACGTCTCTTCGGGAATATTCCTCAACCTTTTTCCAAAATTTTGTCGCGCGTCGGAAAGAGTAAAATTCGGAGATCTTTCGGGAAGATCGACCGGGACCGAGCGTTAGATTTAATTACAGTTCGGGACAAAAGTGAATCGAAAGTTTAAAAGAGATTTTGGCGGTTCGAGAGACGAGTTAAGAGAATGATGGGGAGTGGAAAGAATAAAGAAGAGGGTGTGATAAAGAGCGGATTTAATAGTAGCCAGCGGCAGGCCACTTACCAACTCTCCGGCTAAGATAAGGCAGTTTGGGAGAGACGAAGACGGAAATAGAGAAGACGTTTCCTTTCGGCCGACGAGACGTCTACGCGTTCTGTTAAAAAAAAAAAAAAAAAAAAAAAACTAGAAGAGAGATAAGACCGTTTGCCAGAAGAAAATGATTTTCGTTCCGAGAAATAAAAAGTCTTCCCGGATTTGGACGAAACTTAAATGAAATTCCGCCAAAGATAAGGACGTTCTTTGGAGACAATTGTCGCATTCGTTTTCTTCCTTCTCCTTAAGCGTCCGATTTCGATTTCTCGGTTTTTACGGGAAAACTGAAAAGTTTTCTAAAGGGCGTCACCAAAAAGCCCGGCGATTTGTATAGAACGATACGCGTTTGGAATTGTTACTTAAGTCAGTGTTTCCCAATTGAATTTGGCCGAACTCTATAAAATATTGCGAAACCCTTCGTAGAATACTTAAGTATAAAGTTAAAATAGAGAAAGGGAAAATATTTTAAAATGCTAAACCATTGTATTATTTATTGTACTGTACGTATCAATAAGATAAAACTAAAAAAAAAATAAATAAAATCGCATAAAATAATATAATTAACGCCAAATAATATAAAATAAATCGATAAATGACAATTCTTCGTGTCAGATTCTTAACATTTTATATAATGCACGAAAGCCGAATTTGCAGATCGAAAGAATCTTTTAGCCATTTCTGTATTCAATTTTTGTCGCTGAATAATTGGAAAATCCATTTACGAGTAATTATGGGTTAGTTAGTTAAGGACAATAAAATTCCGATTACCCTTGCTCATATATCCAAATATAGTTTAAGTGTCTCCAGAATGCAATTAAAGAAATTTTAAATAAATTTTCTCTTTAGTCTGATGCCCGTCGAGATTTCGTAACGTTCCTCAGGAAATCCCACTTACACTAATTTTCAATCGGGGAATCGTTTTTGTCATTTGGCTTATCTATTGTAAAGTGCGCGTGAATAAATAAATAAAGCCAAAAAATAAGCTGCTTCTTAAGATCATTAGCAAAGATTGATTAACTAATATCGATATAAATATGTTAGTTCTTTAACCGAAAGTTTGAATCGTCAGATTAAATAAGCGTGATATAAAGTGAGTGTAGAGCTCTCAGAAGAGCACATAACTTAAGCATTGTCTACAAAGCCATACCTAAAAGTTATTGCGAGCCGACAAATTGTAGTATTTAGTTAAATAAAAGTAATAAGCATTAATATGATAACAAAATATGGTAATTTTCTCCTAGGACGGTGGGCCCTAAATTTCATTTCTCGGGACTGCTCCACGGAACATCACTGGGGAAACACTGATTTAAGCAGATGGTTCTTTTCACGGAAAAGACCGCCGATACCTTTTATCGATTTTGTAAAAAAATTTTAATTCCTCCCGTGGAAAATGGCGTCGGAGCCAGAATTTGTATTCGACGATAGTCCTATAATCGATTCGAATTTGAATCGAGACGCGTAAGCCGGAGGAACGGCCAAAACTTTCCTCCCGTCCGAGGGGGACGGAAGGACGGTGGGTGGCATCGGTAAGAAGGAAGATGTTTTTCAGGTTCTGGCCGGAGCCGCCACCTGTTTCTACGCCTTCATCGGGTTCGACATCATCGCCACGACGGGAGAGGAGGCCGAGAATCCCAAGTGGTCCATTCCGACGGCCATCATCCTCAGCCTGATTATAGTGCTCACAGCCTACATCAGTTCCAGTTTGATGGTACGAGTCTCCTTTTCGTTGAGGCCCGCCTCGGCCCGCCCGGCTTAAACTCCGTTCTTCGCAGATAACTCTGGTGCTGCCTTACGACCAAATCGACGCCGAGTCGGCTCTGGTCCAGATGTTCGACGCCAGAGGAGCCACCAAGTCCAAGTACGTCGTGGCGGTGGGTGCGCTGGCCGGTCTGGTGGTCAGCATGTTCGGCTCCATGTTCCCTATGCCCAGAGTCGTCTACGCCATGGCTAAGGACGGACTCATCTTCAGGTAAATTATCCTTCCTGTTATATTCACGTTTGACTTTATATATCTCGTTTAGCGCCACAAACACCACTTAATTCATAAACAATGCTTAAATTTCGGTGTCAAATTTCCGAATAACTGCGTAGGTAAACGAAATTGCTATTGGGTCGAGAGCCTTCCCACATTGTGGTTAAACTGAAAATGGTGCGTAAAAAGGCCAAAGAGAAGGAACTTCTAAACAATAATAATATGGAGACCGAGAAGAGATAATAATTAAGGACGCACTTGTCGATACGAATACTAATAACGCTACACTGTCCTCGATGTACAGTACAGTACAGTACCGTCGTTAAACGATTGGTATTTTCCGTGCATTGCATCAAAGGTGTTTTCGGCTGATATTTCGGAATTGTTCCTTAGTATGTATCTTGGTTCCTAGTATACGTATTTCTCCGCGTATGTAGAAAAATTCCGAGAGATAGGGAATAATTAAGCCTTTGAATCTGCGAGAAACTTCGGAAAGCACACTTCTTTCGCAAAATTTTTGCCTCTGTAGAGCTTAAAGTCTGCTCTGTAGAAATAAGTTTGTTCAATAAAAGCAGATTATGTTGGTTTGACATCATACCAACAAGATTAACCTTAAATAGCCAGCATCGAATGTGAATAGCTTCATATGGAAGAAGAAGTAAAAGTCCATCGAAACGAAGTATCGGGTATGCAGCAAAGCGAGTGTAGACACGTGAAACTACTGTCAAAACACTTCTGCAACAGCTCGAGCACAGTTAAGATCGTTTAACGCTTATTAAGCACTCTCTAATACTGCTCTTGTAAATTTCAAGGTTCCAACGTCGAGAAGAAGATAACATATATTGCCTGCCTATCTCGTCTGTCGTCTCATCCGCCATCATTGCAACCTTTTTATTTTTTAAGACTACTTTCTAAATTTTGCTATGCAAATATTCTGTGTGTTAATATCAGAGAGATTCTCCCTTAACACATTATTATTCATCCAAGCCTCGAAAGCTGAACGGTTTGACTTTTCCAGCGGATTGTTGTCAGAAACTGCCACCTTTCACAGTCAAGATCATAAATGGAGTTTGCTTGAAAAATCCGCGTGGGCAAAGTCGCGGGTAACAGCTAGTAAAGATATAAATGAGTAAATGTAAGTTAAATAATACATTCTTGCTTGTTTTGCAACTTTGACATCTTCGAACATCTGGCGCTTAAGCGCCATTCCACGTCGTGGCCTTGCTTGCTAGGTCTATATACTTTTTATAATACCGTACCAAGCCACTCGTTTAATAAGGAAATTACATAACACAATATCTGCGAGACTCTTCATTCCCTCTTGAGAAAATTGCTTCCCTCCATCATTTAAACTCGTCTTCAGTGACAGAACGAACAGTGATGCAAATTGCTCTCTATCGACACAAATACAATCCTACAGAACAACGTTTCTTTAATCACTGAGAACGACCCAGCACAATTCCTTTTTTTTATCCAGGAATAGTATTTTAGAAAAATGGGAAATTTTGATTAAAATGTGATTGGTTTATGTAATTCCAGAGAAAAATATAGAAAATGAAAATTTTTGAATAGAAGGGGACGTTATTAGTTATTATTATAAAAACCAACGACCTTCAAATTTTTACTCTGTAATGCGCCTGCCGAAATTGTAGGAGAATCGAAATGGCTCTATCATTGTGATTTTCTTTCTATATTTTCCATTTCATAAAATTTTCGCGAGTCGCGAAATTGTAGCATTCTAACAATTTCTTTAGAAATGACTAAAGAAATTGAAGTATAATTTACCCCCTTATAACAAATATATGTTTAGACGTAACGACTATCGTTTTCTCGATCACACGTCATAGTTATTATAATAGGCCGTGGTAAGAATCCATTACGGAACATATTCCGGTTTAAAGATGACAAAAGCAAAACACGAATCACCTACAACCAGAGGCGTTTTTATGCGTAGGCAAAGTAGGCATGTGCCTGAGGCGGAAAATGTTTACAATTGACATTACAATTACATGATCGAAAAATGACTTATACATTAAACATTAAATTATATTTACATATAATAAACAAAATTATATACAAAATCTAAACTCAGTAATATAATTAGTAGTGGCATACATTGGTTTATTATGAAAATATTGGCTACAATAAAAAAAAGTAATAGCGCTATTACACATTTGTAGTGCGCAAATTTAGCGACAATGTGAATGCAATTAATATAAATGTTTATTATGAGTGATGAAAAGAAAAGACTCACTGGTAACCAGTATTTACTATCTATACCTCCTTCTATAAAAGAAGAAGGTAAAATTTTATCTGTTTACAGGAGAAAAACTGCTAAAAATGCCTGTGGTTACAGCATACTGTACAGTACAGTACAAACGTAACAACCGGAAATTTAGGTGTGTGGTGGATTTCACAGTTAACTAAAGAATCGATTGGTTTTAAATGTCTCACGCTAGTAGACTAGCACCTAACCCAATACTCTAAAAATTTTGCAGTGTAGCTATTCTTGTCTTATTCTTTCGAAATGACAGAGGCAAAACGTTCTTTCAAATATAGACCACAGGTTTATTCGCCTAACACTCGACGAAAACACATTATACCGCTATAATAATGATATTCGAAGCGAATAGAGAGGCACGACTGCAAAATCTCCGGGGTTGTCTCCGATCGGAAGATACAAATCGATATATTGTCTGCGTAGAATGTTGACAACCACTGGATGTAGGAGATGAACCATTCACGGATTCCTCCATTGATAACTTTCTTTAACGGGGTAAGGACGAAAATAAGTTATCCGGGTGGAAAATGACATTCAGAAACCACACTAATATGTCTACGCAGACACGTAGAAGGACCGGTTACTGTTTCGTCTCAGATCCAATCGCTTTTTTAATACGGATCAAAACTTGGTTACGAACTAGAAGAGTATTAAATCGTTAATGCTATAAAAAAGGTCTTGGTATAGGTAAACGATGGCAAATTGTGCGCTTCAATGAGAAGGATGTAAAATACCAAATCCAAGCAATAGAAACGTTTTTATAAGAGATATGGGATTGAAATATTCGTCATTCGAAATAAGTCTATAGATTTACTTGTTCAAAATATTAGTTTCTGTCGATAGATGGCTTCAAGAGCTTTCGGACTGTCTTCGGGCGATGCAATGTTTAATCGCATTCTCCTTCTGATTAGTTTGGTACCTCGATTCCATTCGATTAACATAGTGGAAGACTCCTTCGTAGTAAACTATTTGATTTCTTCGTCCAGCATCGTCCGGTACTCTTCCTCGCCTTATTCTATCCTACTACGCATTCCACCTTCGCCCGCGATTTGCTGTAGCCTACATAATAACTGACGCCGAGCACTGTCGGTAACAAAGGAAAAGAATTGTGACAAAAGCGCTAGATATCAGTCGTCCTTCTTTCGGTGATAAATTCTGAGCAGCGAAACCAATTTCGTTCTTAATAATACAGATCTCGTTTATTTGAGGAGTTATAAAAAAAGAATCTGAATTTAACAGATGGTCACGCGCGGCGTCTTTTCTCTCATTCTTAAGCAAAATTCTAAGATATTTCCCATGCCCATGCGTAAGGGCATGGGAAACTTTACCAAGTCAGATTTAAATGTTCCTCTTTTTTCGATTTCTCTTCCCAATTTTCTAATCTATATTGTAAAAAATAGTTTTAAAATGTCTCTCGTTTTTATAAAACAAGAAAGAAAAAGAAAGGTTGGCTTCGTTCTAAATTCGGAGTTAAATATTAAATAAAATTCAGTAAAATAGAAACGGGGAGAATACTACGTTCTAGGAGACGACTGAGAAGTAATTAGAGACCGGAAGAAACACTGAGACACTCATTAACTCCGATCTACGCGCGGACTTCACTATTTAACTACTAATTAATCGAAAGAATTCGTTAAAGTACTTATCGGAGACGTAAATACTCCAAGAAGAGTAAGTCCATTCCATCGATCGGCGACTAAGAGAAGGAACGATTACAAACGCTAATGCACCGACATTACACAATCCGTAATACGTGCAGTTGTGGGATACATTCTGTTATTCACGTCACACACACACATAGGTCTATACATACTATCGTTTTATTGGCTATCGAAAGCAAAAAATCCTTCTAGGATCCCTATTCATAGTGGTAAGTGGCAAATATTCTTTCGACCTCTTGGATTTTTCTTTAGCGGCACGTAGCCGCTAGAGACACGTCCGGAGAGATGTCTTTTCCATTAGTAATCGCCGTCGGAAACCTATTAGCTGAACCGAGACTAAACGAAAGCCAATTACTATCGCCACGCGCCAATTCAGAGCACATTCGTTACGATTTCGTATCGACCATCCCATAATCCTTATGCAAATTATTCTTTCCTAGTTGCGGGCGTCCACGGCCCGGATATCGGAGAGTCGATGGCATCTCCAAAATTTGGGCAGTAGCCTTGCTCGGCGGTTGGATCCCGATGTTTGGGTTCAGTCTTTCAGAGTGTTTCGAACGCCAAGGAAGCAACGCTGGTTTCCGCTAGCGTCTTTCGGAGTGGAAAGAGTACAGAATTAGCGGTCACTGGGGAACAGAAGTAACCGATAAATAGTGATTACGGTTTACCAGCGAATGCAATTCGCCCGAGACGATGGTCGTCTTCGTGTTTTGATTTACTCTCCCGATCGAATATCACATTTAAGAAATCCATTGGCTCGGAAAGGAAAATCAAACACCTAGAAACGTGGCCGTTATAGAAGAACCTGTTTCCGGAAATCGGCGGAGGAAAGGTCACCGCGGCCATTAAACAGAAACAGGCGATCGATGGCATAAATAAGGATCGACGAAACTCTTCACCCACGTCTACCGACACAGATCGGGAAGCGTTCGAATCTTCTACACTTACGTCTGTGCCAACCTCCTTCCTGTCATGCCGTTCGACCTAAAGTACAGTACCTTACATTCGTCATCCGACATCGATCTAGAGACGGCAATCTCCGATCAAAATGGTGGAAACGTATGCACCGTCGATTCACGAAAATGACAAGAAGAAATGCGCGATCCAACTCTCTCTTCATTTCGCGTCATGAAGAACGTGCAAATTCAATTCTCGTATTTCCGGTTAAATTAAAGTGAACTCCTTAAAAAGAAAATTCTGGTTACTTTGGTACCGCGGTTGTTAGTTTACTCTCTAAACGACGCCGTCTCCACATTATTATAAGAACGACAATCTCCAGTTCGAAGATAACCAGTAGAGATCGTCAGTTATCTGATTCAGAAGACCGTTTATTCGGGATCGATCGACGGAAGATAAAGCGGAAGGAGCTTCTTCCGAACGCGCTCGACCCTTTCTCCCGCGATAACGTCCCAGCGGTTGTCGCTCTGTAGATTAATCGACTATCTCCTTTTCTTGGGTGGCATAGTCTCTCCTTCATTATGTTTTAAGCTTTATCTTTCCTCGCACCGCGCCCTTTCTCTTCTTATCTTCCTTTTTCTTCCCCCGAAGCGACTTTCCATCGCTCGTATATTTCGGATTAGAAAACGAAACGGAAAGGTTTTCCCCGCAATTTCCGTCGATTGCCATTAAATAAAAATTGATCGCTCCCTTCGATTAAACCCGCTGATAATCTCACTAATTGCGTTTACTTTTGGGCAGGTCTCTGGCTCGGGTGTGGCCCGTCACCGGAACTCCGGCCTCCGCCACCTGCTTCCTGGGAGCGGCCACTTCCTTCGTCTCTCTGATCGTCGGACTGGACGTTCTGGTCGAAATGATGTCCATAGGTGAGTGTGCAGTGCCCCGCCCTCGCCCGCCTCCTCGATTAAAAGAGGGAAAAGGAAAACAACTGGTCTCTCTCGTTCCGTTTCTTGCCTGGATTTAATGCGCCCGCTAGGCGAAAGAAAGAGAGGCGAGCATCTCGAAACACTGAGGGTAAAGAACCGTCCCTTTTCAGTTTCATAAGGAAGCCACGCGAAAAGGAGTCCGTCGGTCGCGCAGAATAATCACATTCCAAACAAATTAAAAGAAGAACAAACGATTGGGTCGATTCCCCGAGGGGTACGCGTTAAGAAAAGACAGATGCACCGGGAGTGGGTGAAAAGACTAATTATAAAAGTGAGATAAAGAGTGACGGAAGAAGTCGTAGAGTCCGGTCTTAACGGCTAGAGTACGAGTTTTACGCTTAAAATAGAGTGCTTCTTGGTTGTAACCGAACAGGGAAGAAATTTGTACGGGAGTAGGAGAGAACTAGTGTTCTCCCTACATCAACGAATCTCCAGGTTCAAAGATAAACGAACGGGAGATAATTTGGTGAAAATTCCCGTCCGCGCTTACGGTGGATCGGCACCAAGAATAAATGGCAGAAAGCGTCTGGCACCCAATTCGCTGGCAGAACAAGATTTTCCGTAATTGCGAAATAATTTACGAAGTAGCGATGTCTTGACAGGAATTATTTGACATGTCGTTTGTCGTTCTAACACCTGTAGGCTATTTGCGTATATAGAAGTGGACAGAATAGAACTTTTTCCGAACGGGCGGCAGATATAAAAACCGTTACCGATTTTTCCGAGAGAATTAGAAATTGTAGGTACGAGGAGATGCAGAAATAGAAAATTGAATTATTTTTAAAATTCCAAGAAGCGAATCATCGGATAAAACTGTTTAATCGAGTTTGTTTAAACGATACTTTTTTTAAAAAGTGGTAGTGGAGTAGAACAGGCAAAGAGGGCGTTGTTTGTTGTTTGTTTGGAACGTGAAAAGATGGTAGAATTAAAATTTTGCGAGAAAGAAACGTGAGCTGACTTAAGAACCAGTATGACGAAACGTTAGGGATAAGACGAACAATTTCTATTTTATAAGCAGAGCGGGGCCATAGATAAAATCTCTTGTCGTTAATTAGCGATCTACTCTCTATATTCATATTACAATACTTTTACCGGGTCTCTCTCTTCCGATATCGTCGATGTCAGGGGGTGACATCAAGTTCTTGTTTTTCTTTCACCTCCGTCCGAGCGAAGCGCCCCTTCGTCTCCGAAGATTCGGTCTTCGTATTTTCGCGGTGGTCGCCTCTCTTCCCTCTCCGGTTTCTTTTAAAGTGGGATTTTGTCGGGAGGCGGCGAAGGGAAAGGAAGGCGAGGTCGGCGGTAAGCGTTTGGCCATCTCTCGCCGCAGGTACCCTGATGGCCTACACCCTGGTGTCTACTTGCGTGCTGATTTTGCGCTACCAGCCCAGGAAGACTACTTTGGTGGAGCTGTTGCCCGAGAGCATCCGGTCGGCCTGCCCCACTCCGTCGAAGGAGGTGCCCGACTCTATCCTGACTGCCGGAACCACCACCGTCCGCGCCAAGCGGACCAACAGAGTAGAGTCTTCGGACAGCGACGAGTCTCCTCCCCCTGCTCCCGAAGACAACCCCGGATACGGCAGTCTGCCGGTGCCTCGAGCCGAGAAGGAAGAGCCGTTCACGGCCCCTCCGCACCAAGAGAAGAGTAAGATGTTGTCCTACCTGTTTCCCTACTGGAATCGTCCGGGTCCGGCCACGGAAAAGACGGGAATGCTGGTGATGAAAGCAGTGGGAGTCCTGTATCTGCTGATAGTCGGCATGGACCTGATCGTCGTCTGCGCCATGCCCGCTCTGGAAGCGGGAAGCGGCGCTGCCATCTTCTTTCTTCTCATCTTTCTCTTCGGTCTGATCGCCTGTCTCGTCGTCATCGCCAGACAACCCCAGTCCGAGTGAGTACCTTTCTGTCCTTTTCATCCCGCGACCACTGCTACGTTTCCGACGAAATTTTCGCTCGTGCGATCACGAGTCAATTCGCGCTAGAAAAATTTGGATTAATTCGAAAGGAACGTCAAATGTCTCGACCAAAACGGTCTTTCCATTCGTAGGGACGGAAGATGCTTGGCCTTTCACCGGCAGAGGCGGAGCTAAAGAGAAAACTAACCGTTACTTTATCCATTCTTCGTTTCGCCGTTAAACCGGAAAAAGAGCCAAGTATTTTTAACGCTAGACGTTATAAATATTACTTCATGCGCTTAAGTACGCTGGAATCGGAAGAACTCGGCCGCGAAAGTAGTGCTAGTGTGGAAAGCTGGTCCAAGAAGTTTCGTCTCGTATCTTCGGCGCAAAATTCTATTAATAGTTTAATCAGAATCTGGAATCCGAGTACAGATAAACTGGACGTTCGTGTGGCATTTTACCACATTTTGCTAGTTATATTCACAAGTCAGTTTGGAGGGAAAAACGTGTTTTGAACGGGAAGGAAAATATCTCTTTAAGTACTTTCCCAGAAGAGTGGATTTACCGTTTTTTCCGGTTTCAGGTGCGATTTGAAGTTCAAGGCTCCAGGGATCCCCTTTGTTCCGGTGGTGGCCGTCACCGTCAACATCTACCTGATCATGAAGCTGTCCATCCTGACGCTGGTGCGATTCACCGTCTGGATGAGTGTGGGTAAGTTCCTCCCTTCTTTCCTCTTCTCCCTCCGCACTCTTCCAGCCGAAAGGAATCTACTCCGTTCCGTAATCGCTTTTCTTCGAATAGTCTGATACAAATTTTCCAATCGGAGGTCGATTGTAGGATATGTTAGTTAAAACGACAGTGTTAATTGTTCTAGTTTGATACGTTTAGTGGTGTTTTCTGTATTAAAGTTACGCTACTGACTAGTAAGATATATGGGTACACCTAGAATGGGACGAGGCGTTTAGGTTGGAAAGAAGCGTTTGTAAGATTAATTTATTAGCAACAATAAAACAATACCGAAGACGGACTGATTTGTCTCTACAAAAATCCATATTGATTTTCACTGTGTAAAAAAAATCGTTATTGTTTCCACTGACGACGTATGCCGATCGAATTGATTAACATTTAATTATAAATGAATGGAATTAAAACTGTTCTTCGAAATTCGGCCGACTTTGGGCAGTGGCACCACGAAGGTGGTTCTGTTATTGTTAAGATAATTTTGCTTGAACTCTGCTTCACACAAGATAATAATCTGCCATTTTGTACTCTAACGAATGACTGAATTTGGTTGTATAAAATATTATTTTTTTATTATACTTCGTGGCAGAGTTCAGCAGAAAGATTTCATAAAGGTAGCTTTGCTACAAAGAAGCTACAAATATAAAAAAACTTTGCAGCTATTCGCGGATTAATTGTATAGAAGGGCTGGAGTCTGCAGAAAGCATTTTGTCCATTGTTTTCTGCAGTTTACGCATTGTTTTCTTGCAAAACGATCGAACCTATTGCACATATGATCGGAAGAATTTCATCTTCGACATACGTTGTTTTGCAGGAAGGACGACTCATTATATAGAAGAGACGACGCATCACATCGGAATGATTTCGTCAAAGTACGAACAAATTAGTATGTTGCTCTCAAGAAAATTATTCTACAGTGTTTTTAAGTTCTAGTATGCATAAAGTTTGATGTGACAGATATTTCATTTAGATTTATAGCTATTTTTGCAGAGTATCGTATCGAATTGAGGAGCCAAATAACAGGAGGAGATACAATTGGAAGAACATGAATAGGTTTAAACTGTAGAATAGTGTTTGATTTTTCTCACAATAAAGTGTAATATAAATGACACAAGACTTTCTTTAGGCCTTGTGTCATTTATATTAATCATTTATATTTATTTAATTATATTCAAAGTAACAGATCGATTTGCAAATAACCGAAGGCGGCTAACATCACCCGAAAAAAAAAAAACTGTAGAAAATTAGTGTCTTAATCCTAAAGTAATAAATGAATGAATAAAGAGAGGAATATGTCTCGTAGTTATTTTGGCTCCTATTGGAATTATGAAAGGTAATATTGTGAAAAGTTCGTACAATTCAAACTTATTTCTGTCATCATTACATCATATTTGACGAAGCAGTCCATAAATTATAATTACTTACCACCATATGGTACTCGCCATAACTGAATCCTGTTCTTTCGCAATCAAAAGCACTAACTACTAAGTGACACCAAAACCTACAACAACGGATGAGTCGCTGCGCTGCTTCGAGTTCAGAATGAAATGTATAAAATATTGTTCTAGTTATCTTTTCGGTGAGAATTGCTTCTTACAAATATTTACATAATGCAACAAATAAAAAGACATAATAATTTTCGCGTGAGCAACATACTAATCTTTCCATATTTTGACAAAAATCACTCCGTTAAATCTTACGACGTGTCGTGCATAATGAGTCGTATTTCCTGCCAAACGCCGTATGTTGAAGGTAAAATTCTTTCGATCCCATTCATGCAATTTGTCCATTGCTTTCTGCAGCCTCAAACATTTCTGTGCAATTAATCCGCAAATAATTGCAGTGTTTTTGTATTTGTAGCTACTTTGTAGCATAGCTTCTTTTGTGAAATCTTTCTGCTAAAATCTGCCACGAAGTGTAATAAAAAAATAATATTTTACACAACAAATTCCATCTACGGAAGAGAGAGACACAAAATGGGCAGATTCCTTTATTTGAAAAATTTATAATACGTAAAATAAATGAAATGACTAAAATCTTATCGATTAATAAAATAATTAGATACATTTAATGTATCTATATATATAACCCATTCATTTCGTGTCCGTCCCGTAACCGTTTCATAACGGACACTAGAGGCGCCCCTATCGTGTGTCATATTTCAAACATTCAAATTAACAATTTTAATTATTATTTAAATTAACAATATAAATTATTATTATTCATTTGGCCAATAAATTATTATTTGGTCAATATAACAATATAAATAATTCAGTATATTTGTAATAGGAATTTATTATTTCAGGGGCTTATATCTCGCGAAGGGTCGCGAGTAGGGGTATGGTTCCTTTGACTTTATTGTTCGCACAGGGGGCTACAGTTTGGGGGGATCGCCACCTCTTCATTCGGAGGGTAAATCTTACCATTCAGACTTTTACAGAGCTGTAGGGCATATTGATAGGAACAAAAAAGTCAAAGGAACCGTGCCTCATGGAAATTTGTAAAGAACGCCCATTAGGGGGCGTCCCTGGCTACTAGTTTTTAGATAACATAATAGGAATTCAATCTTTTGTTTTTAATTCGAAACTCGCACAAAATTTTGTTAGGTAATAGCCTGTATTATAATAACGAGCAAATATTTATTTTGTGACATTGTCACAGTGCCGGGCTGCAATTTTCAATGTATTTAATTTAAAATATGTGCTTTCTACCTTAAATTAGTAGTGTCTTGCCCCTGTACATCATACTTTTCCTTTACCATTAAAGTCGTGCCGATCATCTATCTAACACCCTTCAGAGGAAAATTTTTGAATTGAAATAAAGTGACTTCCGGTTTGCAATCACAAATTCTTATACAGTTAATTAGGACCTCCTGCCCTTAAGGTTTCCATACATAGTCTCGGATTTCATCTATCTAACTCCGTTCTCGAGATTAAGTTAAAATTGACGGACGGACATACGATAGTGTGAATTTATAGGTCTATAACTTTTTCAAATTGCAGACCAATAAAGCATATATATTGTCTCATCTATTGCCGAAGCTACTAGGAACTTGTGTACTAGATTATTATAACAAAACCGGGCGCTCTTACCCTACTTTCCTTTAAATAAATAAGGTATTAATTTATGTAGTAATATAATTATAATAATAATAAATAAATAAGGCAGATTCTTAATTAATTTCAACCATTTCGAACTTTATATTTCTTACGAGTACAATTATTTATGCCATTGAATCACTGTAAATGTAAATAAGTAACTTTAACCTGACTTAAGTAGCTTTTAAATTATTCCTACTCTTTTAATTAACATTAATCGCGGTTTATTAATTTTAAATCAAATTACGCTTTGTTTAATAATAGGTAAATATAATGAAAATGCGATTAAAATGAAATTATCGCTTGTGGTAATATAAGTTAATAGAGTTGAATATCTTATAGATATTCTATTCTGCAAAGTAGAGTTGGTTTTAAGGTAACACGTGGTAATGATAGAATGAAAATGGTACTATAATAATAATTTAAATACGTTACAATCTTAAATTATTCGGAAAAGTAGACTAAATTTGAATATAACCTATAAAACAACTGCTCAAATCGTGTACTAGTGTTCGCGACACTAGTTGTTATCAACTAAGAAGTTCAAGATCCAAAAAAAAATGAAAGTGTTAGCTATCTTATATATATTTTATTAATTTAAAACTGTTAAGTAGTGACATATAGCATGAAATTACCGCACTCAACAAAACAATACATCCCATTAAACAAAATCATTTAACTGTCAGAGAAATTCATATAAACTATGGCTGCAAGTGCTGATATATAGTATATAGGAGTATGTATTTTTATGTGCCTTATTAATGCGCTACCATGAGAATCAATTTAGATTTAATACTGCCTATTGACTCTTTGAAATGTTCTTAATGAAATAATGTATAGTAACGTCAGAAAGAAATGTTTCGGAAAGACTGGAAGACAAAAACTTGCAAAGTGCGCACTCCTATAAACGTAAGTTATAACTATTTGTTCAATGCTTTTATGATGATATTATATGATAATAGGAAAAATAGTTTATATATATATATATAATTACATTTAAAAATACACGTGCTTTACAGCAATATGATTCTTTCAAATTCTTTTTATTAGAAAATTATACTGATGAAATAATTTTATTGATATTTTATGATTATTTGGTGTGAACAAGTGCTGTTTAACATAGGAAGAATGAGTTAATAAATAATCAGGCCCGCTGAAATTGTGGGATTTTTATTGATTTCAATTATATTATACAATTTTCTCGACAATCAATTGTATAATATAATTGTATAACTGTATTTATAAATGAGTTTATAAAGTTCAACACTTAAAATAAACACTTTTAGACTTAACACTTTTTTCAATGATATCTTACCAATATTATATTACCAATTATTATCCAATTATTATTACCAATTTTTATTATCCAACTTATTATCCAACTATATTACCAATGTATTATCAGGATCTCTAAGAGTACGTGCATACTCTTGAACGCATCTATCTTAATTAAAAAATAAATCATAATAAACATCATATTCCACTCAAGTCCTGCCAAAACCTAACTGATAAAGCAACCTAAATTTATGTTAACAAACAAAAATCATCACTTCCACTTTAAAGATTTCAGAGCCCATTATTTCTCAAAGTTTAAAATATTTCAGAAGGAGGTTGAAATTTTCACTTACAAGTTAGTTATTAAAACTACAAGGTACAATTTAATGATTCACAATTCACGAAAACTCAACCTTCTTTCACACGTTTTGTATAACACTAATCAAACAATCGACATTGCCCGTATCGAGAAAATTAGCATTCATCAAGTTGCGTAACTTTCCCGGCGAAAAAATTTATGTTTAAGAAAGATATTAGCAGTTTAAAAACTTGTGTAGCGTCATTTATTATGAGATTTTATTTTTAAAATAATTATTATATTATTAATTATAATAAAAAGACAAAAGTCTTACTTTTGAGTGTACAGATGAATTTTTATTTGGTAAACTAAAAATTTGTATGAGTAAAACAAATTCATAACTTCAAAACTTTTTGAGAAATGTCCCCTATCCCGTTAATATCTTTGGAATCAATGGTCCGATTTTCCTAAAAATTTCTAAAAGCATTTTCCCCTAATACACAAATTACCTTCAAAATTTCAGAAATTTTCGACAAAAGGCATAGATGTTATTAAGCTTCAAAGTGGGTGAAAAATCGTACCTCACACCGGGGTGATGGGGAGTCGGCGGAAAAAATACATGACTTCCGAGTCGATACTTTTTTAAAATCGATCCCGACTCCCATAAAAAGATTCGACTCCTCGACTTTCTACTCTCCATCCCTGTCCTCCACACACACACGCAAACACAAACATCAGTGGAGCATTATCCTATGGACAAAAAGAGAAATTGCCTGGGGGTCCCACCAACAGGGTGCCCCCAAACCAATATTTCGAGAAATAACATCAAGATTTATAGTAAATTTTGCGCCATATCTGAGGATCCTAGATTGCCGGTGTGGCGCAGCAAAGAACTTAAGTGATTCGTTTCGCTCGCTTCCACCTCGGATCACCCCTCCTTCCCTTCGTTCCCCTTCAAAAATTTCGTGACAATTCATCGATTCCCGGTGCTGCCGTTTCTATTTTGTTTTCTCGTAACGGAAATATGTCGTGACAATTTTAAGTTTATTATTTTATGTATATAGAGCAGACGCATAGTTATAAAATCTATCAAATACTTTTTTTGATGTGAAGCGAAAGCAAGGTTCTAAAGATGCCGTGAAAAGTCTGAGGTAATTATGAACCTCAGATAGAAAAATTATATCAAGTAAACAGCAGCATATTTCCCATATTTGGTTCCATAATAATCACATTATTTTCTTTATACACATATTGTACCGAGTTTATTGTTATTTTCTGGTATAGATTATAAAGTTATATAAAATAAAATTTGTAAGCAGTTTTTGTTAGGTTTTTTTTTAATTATTCAAATTAAATATTTGACCCGCGAATTGGAGTTACTGTAATAAATTTCGAATTCAATTTTGACCCACCTTCGGATAAAGATTCGCTATCATTGGCCTATCGGAAATGATAAAATAATGTTTCATACAGCAAGCGTTGGTATGATGTTATTACCTAAAAAAATAGTTTGCAACATAGAAATTACAACGCGGTTCCAAAGTATGACTATCTTACAGAAATAGTTATTTGCTCCACCATTTTAGCCAACTTAATTTCTTACTTGTTAGTTTCTACGTTACCGAACACTACTGGAAGCTTCACTTTCGAACTACCTATTCGAGCACCGCCTGGAGGAAATCACTTTGACGAAAATATTGACACGTCCATTTTTAGATTTGCCTTTATAGAAAACTAAAAAGCGATGTTAAATACCCTCTTAAAATACTATATTTCGTAGTTCTAACATTTCAGATTTTATGCATTTTTATTAAAATATACTAATTTTTTATAACGTGATTTTTCGAAACGCGAGAATGAATTACAAAACGGAAATTTCGAAGGTTGAAAAAATTCTTTTTCTAGCGATGCCGGTAAAGAGAGTGAGTTTATTAACTGATGTGTGTTTTTTTTTCAGGTCTACTGATGTATTTCTGTTACGGCATAAAACACAGCACGATAGAGAAAGTAGAGGACGGACCTTTCGAGTTGCAGATTCCCCGGAGGACCGCGGAGAAGGCCGAGGCCCGAGATCTTTCCTGGAGGACGACGGAGACTCCCGCCGACGACACTTTCGAATCGGAACGTCACCCGCCGGCGAGCAAACAGTGGGAAACGTTCGAGTGAATTTTGTTATTTTTCGCGCGGTCGCATCTTTTCTCTATTCCATTGTAATTATGGTTAAGTGCCGCCGAATGGTTTTCTTCTATTCGGCATCCCCGTCGTTGTCGATATCAAAATATAAAACATTTCGTTCCTTCCGAATCCCTGTTCTTTTCCTTTCTTTTTCTTCGCGACGGTATCGCAATCCGGTGACCGAAAACGAAAGTATTTCGTTGACGTCTTAGAATATATAAAGGTGGAGGAGTACAGTCGCTTTTAATTCGAGTCGAGCCGTTTAGTTCAGCAGCTACTTTTAGTGATTTAACGAATCACAGGTAACTTAGTTACTAACGGCTCGTTTTTCTTTCTTTCGCTTAAAACTATAACATTGCAAATTATTAAAATTAAATAAATAAATAAATTCTAAAACGAATTCCAGAAGTATTGCTTCAATGCAGTGGCGTAATTATTGATATATACGAGTGGACCCCTGTGCAGCATTCCCAAAACGAGCCTTCATTGGGCTATCTGTAATATTTTTGGCGACACGGCCTAACATAAATAAAATTATAAAGTAATAAGTAGCTTAATTTATTCATTTTAAAAGTAATAAACTATAGAAACATCAGTATACTGTAGTCCTACTTACTTTGTGATGAATACTGGCTGCCTAATTTTTTTTATGGATTTAATTACATCGAATATATCCACTGCCTTGGACAAGTCCAGTTTCTTCTTTTCTGAATTTTTGATAGAAAGTAATGCTAAATCACTTAATCTCCCTTCGGCCACTGAGCACAAAAATATTCCGGAAAATTGAATATTTACACAAGATGTGATATTTTCGAATCCTGCTTGTGAATCTATCGATGTAAATCTTATTTTCAACAAGAAGGTTCATGTATAGTTCTTATGTCTTTCAACAATAAATGTGATATATTAACCACATTTCACTTTCATTTCTCAAACCCCTTAAAATGAGAAGTATTTCCTATTAAATCATTAAAAACTATATACAAATTATTTTAAAATGATTTTCGTATTAAAAAATGTAAATGTACCGTACCTGTTACAGAAATATAATGCATATACTTTTTTAATAGATAGGAAAAATATTTTAATGTAAATAACAGCAACGAAATAAATAAGAAATTCAAATTCGCGCAAAGTTTACCCGATTATACTCCTCTAATTATTAATATTATATTATTTTGATCGTGTGGAGGTTGCCACATTTTGAAGTGCCACTGTACTGTACGTAATCACGTTTCCCACGGTAATCAGTAAAAGTAAACATTTTTTCCTATCGGAGTATTTTGAGCTTGCCATGTTTCTTCCTTCTTCAAGAGATCCGCTCCTAGCACTGGTCAATCGGCACCGTCACGGGAATAATTCTCTTATGTAATAAAACAATTATGTTGGTAGAGTGGAGAAGCCAAGTGCTCCTAGTTGCTTAGGAGCCCAGTGCAACTTGCAGGTAACATAAATGGTAGTTATGCGTGAACGGAGTCTTTATGACTCCACTCGCTGACAGCTTTATTAAAATGACTCGTTCCGAGCGCATTTATTAACGCAAACCATATGCAGTTTTAATACAGACTCAGACTCGTACTCTCACCCCTGTTTATGTATTCTAAGGTTCACGATCTTCCTTTCGATTTTCTGCCGGATTTTTATTTGAATTTCGAAGTGTTCCTGTTAGTCGGCTTTATTAGGCTGAGTTTTCGACCATAAATGTCACCGGCGCGTCTTGGCATCGAAGAATTGTGGGATACCTTTAGCCGTTTGATTTTTTAACCCTTTATATTTATTACGGATGTTTGGAAGTTGAAATTAAAAAAGAAAAATCCAAATTTGAAGTCTTTCGTTTTACCATTTTCGATTAATCAGTTTGTTTTCGTCCGATCATAATTTTAAGTAATTTTTTTTAAATTAAATTTAATGACAAAGTATTAGTAAAACGTTATTAGAGAGGTTGCGGCCGAAGTTTTCATCTCTCAAACGTGAACGCCGTCAAGCGACGTTCGACGTTCACGTTTGAGAGATGAAAACTTCAGCCGCAACCTCTCTAATATAACTGAATTACTCTTTGATTCATTAACTATAGGTAAAATATGCAGAGATGGCCGACTTTACCAAATAAATAAAATGAAATAATTTCACCGAATAACCAATTGTCGCTGGTTCCTGGCGATAATGGTAAAACACGTTTCATGAAAACACATGCGATAGATGCGTGTGACGTCACCTCTCGTTAAGTGTTTAAGATGTGAATAGATGGTACTGTACATCCGAGACTCCAATACGTCACACGTATTGGAGTCTCGGATGTACTGTACTGTATGTGCATTTTGCCCGGCGCCATATTTGTGACGTTTCTGTTCTCTTTTAACCTCGCCTGATACATGACAGAGTAACGAAACTTTAAATGGGGGAAAGCGTAAACTTTGTGTGGTTCACGTAATAAAGAGATGCGATGTTCGTAAATTTTAAAACAGAATAAAAATTCGACAATTACAAAAAAGATTACCACACAGCACTATGCAATGGTAAATACAACTACCATAAAACGTACATTTTTAGTCAGTACAGCGATACAAAGACAAAGTGTTATAGTTTGTTTTAATGCACTTAAATTTCTCTTGCTAGGAAAGATATGTTCTGAGAAACTCTTTACTAAAATCTTTGGATCAACCCAGCCACTTGCTACAAAATTCAGCTTTAGGTGATCTGTATGCTTTTGTGTTGTTAAGAGTTAAAATTGGGTTATTAAGACAATGTGTCACCATATTCTATCTTCGGCCGCGTACTACGATCCTCTAAGAATGAATTCGAATCATCTTCGTATAGATTAACTCCACTATACATTAAAATTTTACTTTTGTACCAGTCGGCGCCCTGACTAATAAGAGTTGTTAAATAACCTATTAAAAAATCCGGCAACGAGTTGCGTAACTTTCTTGGCCGTTGTGAGATCTTAATTAAAAAATAAATTTTATATTATTAAACATAAATAAATTTGTGTATGGCATCATTATTTATGAGATTTTGTTATTAAAAAAAACTTTATATTTTTAGTTGTTATAAAATGACAAAAGGCTTAATTTTGAGGGTAGAGATGAATTTTATTTAAAAGATTGTAAATGTTAATAACAAGTAAAATTTTCATTAAGTTCCGACCCTACTCGAGATATGTTTTACCATCCCCTCGAAAATGAATGTTTTGCCATCTTTTAAACGCGATAAACGGTCAGACGCAAGCCAAACTATACACACCTCCACGAACAACACAGCATAAATATGGCGCAAGAGGCCGAGCGATAACGATTTGGTGACGTGGGATGACGTTCATGCAAGTTCTCTATACGTAGGCATGGTTTACATTTAAACATAGCAACGGGCGCGTTCCAAACAGCTTATATCAAATCAGCTATGAGAAAATTTCAACAAAACGTTTTTAGTCTCATCACATCAACCAATCAGTTCAACAGACATGCAACACGCTTATCTCAGCCGAAATGTATTAAGTAAATTTTCCAACTCCCGAAGAGTTAATTCCAGGAGATTTGCATTCCAGGAGTAAGAATCCCGGGAGATTTGATATCTTTTACTGAGCAATATCAAAATGTTGTTTGCCTATTCTATCTTTTATTTTAATATAAAACCCAAAAATTGAACATCATGTCGAGTGAATGCGGAAAGAATACGTCTCAATTTAAAAGTCTAAAAATTTAAATTTTTTTCCAACTTCCGGAAGTCTCCTGGTGAGCACAGGACAGTTACCAACATTAGTGTTGAGTGTATTGAACTACATCGTGGACGTGATGACCGGATGGCCGAGACAGTTATTACGTCAGCCTATCGCTCTGGAGACCCGAAATCAAATCAGGGCGAGCCATCAAGGAATTTTCGAGGGATGGTATTTTCTTTACTTCTGTAGGCACTCAGAGGGCCTTTGTACTGAGAGAAGGGTCCGATGTATCCGAGATGAACCACCCATCATCCCCCAAAAATTCCTCGACTTCGCCTGAATTCGTTCCCGGGTCTCCTAGAGAGATAGGATGTTGGAAAAATTTTATTTTGTTATCAATGATAACATACGGTTAAAAACAACAATAATTATATTATATTAATAATATATTTTTATCTATGAAACTGAAAAATAATAAATTTTTATAAAATTCAATAGAAAGGGTAAATGATAGAAATAATTTAATAGATTAAATCAAATTCATAAAATAAATGCTTATTCATTTTTTAATGTTTTAATGTTTGTGATAAAGAGGTAATAGCGAGATTGCGGCCGAAGTTTTCATCTGTAAAACGTGAACGTCGAACGTCGAGCGCCGCTATCTTGTAAGGTACGTTCGACGTTCACGTTTTAGAGATGAAAACTTCAGTCGCAANCGCTCGACGTTCGATTTTCACGTTTTATAGATGAAAACTTCGGCCGCAACGTCGCTAATAATTATTATCGAAATTTTTATTTACAACGAATATTTTCTAATGATACAATGGCTAATAATAACTTCGTAGGCTAAATATATTTTGCAATTTCTCTGTTTTCGTTGTCATCACGATTTTCTCTCAGCAATACGCTAGTGTTGAATAGGTCTTGACGTCATAATAAGCTAATCAATTGTAAACTGCAGCTGAGCTTTGGAACGTACCCAACTACAGTTCTCTATGCAAGCTACGAGGTACTGTACTATACTGTACTGTACAAAACACAGGTGAACCCGTTGCGCATGCGCTTTCTTGGAACTCCTTCCTGCAATTACCGCCACCTGTAAGAACTATTAGAACTAACAATGACGTGTCTAAATGCTACGTCATTGGAGATAAAAATAGCCGTGACGTATTTCGTGCACGCAGTTTATACGTTATTATTTATATATATTTTTTTTTATTTTAAAATAGCAACTTAAAATATTTTTATATTTTAAAAATATCATACTTTTGACCAGTATTTGTTTTACGAAACAAAATGAATTAATGCACTAAGTAATTACCGATTAGTATGGATAAAAGACCAAACAATACATAAGCTACTGTGTGTGTATATATATTTTTTAAATATAATTCTTTAATAGTATATATATATAGCCATGTAGGTTATATTTGGTGAATTCTAATGAATAATTCTTTAATAATATTTATTTATTTATTTATTTATTGGAATTCACCAAATACTATATAGCCTACGTGACTTACTGTATCCCCAGACTGTAATGCCAAGTAAGTTTCATTCGCAAAGTGATTTATAAAGGACATGTTACACGTAGCTTATTCTATAAATATTTTTGTTTCGAACGAATATTGGATGTCTGCAAATTTGTTTCCACCAAGTCCTGCAGTTTGGAGTACAGAACAGAAATTGTAAGGACAGATATTCTCGAAGCAATCACGAACGATCTATCGATTAAATGTTGCTGGCGTGTCACCGAGGGTTCACTTAAAGATACGATATTAAGAAAAAAAAAAGTGAATATCATATGAATTCTACCGATCAGTAAACATTCAGTTGAAATATTACAACAAACTATATAACTTTACAACAAATTTCACTCCGTACTTACTTAATTTGTTAAATAATACGAGATTGTTAAGTAGAATCTTCGTTAAACTTTCATCGGCGTTAGTTTAAAGGCACAAAGACTACCATTCACATATGAAAATACAAGTCGCATCTATTTCTCTTTTTAATTAATAACTAACATCTTGTTTGTGATAGAATAACACTATCTCATATATAATAACTTTATTAATAGACCCGATGTAAAAATTCAGGTACAGGCATGATCTGAACTTCATTACGACGTGCGTATCTTTCAATATAACCTGGAGTCTTTCGGTCGATATTTACGTAGGAAACAATTATATTTGTATTTGTATCGGGCGAATCCTGACCAAAATTTTTTGAGCATGCTGAAAGTTATAATAAGAATAATAGACCTATCTCTAGCACTAATAGGCATAAACGTTATTTGGTGTGAATAAAAAAGTATGGACTATTATAAAGCCCATTATATCTACATATGAAATATATAATAATGAAAAAGTATTAAAAATTTATGATAATAATTCAAGTTTTGTGAGTCCTTGACATTGGAGAACCAGGGAAGCTCAAGCCCTATTAATTCCTATACAGTGTGTATCAGAATGACGTTTTAAAAATTTGAGGGATTGTAGAGGATGAAATTTTAAACTTTTTGATATAAGGAAATGTGATATAAAGTTTCTGCAGCACTTTACACGTTCTATGCGGTCGGTTTGCTGAATGAAACAGCAGAATACAGTATTTATGACAAGTTTTATTGTCAAAACAGTAGAGTACAATCAAACTGTACATCGAATCAGTGGCTGCACTACTTTAGAGTAAATGTTCAATGTGACGACTACCAACTTCGTTACATAATGTGCAACGACGAATCATGTTTTGTCCGACCCTCTGCAAGATGCCACGCTCCCCTCTGATGGTATTAAATGCTGTAAAGATGCGCTCCGTAAGCTCATGAACTGTTCCTAACAAGGGACTCACGTTGACTAGTTGTGTGTTTATAGCACAGCGCCAGTGGATGCAAGGGATGACCTGAAGGACGGCAAGCACTAAGTACACAACGTCCTGTGCACAGGCTCAGTTAGACCACTGTAGTTGTGTGTTTAGTCTTCCATCCGCAGCAATAATATGACATCAATGGATAGAAGTGTAGCTACCAAAGTAAAGGGCGGTCAAGCACTTCCTACCGCTGTAGACACTTTAGTTCAAATTTCTGCCTATAGTTCCTTATATCAAAACGTTCAAAATTTCATCCTGTACAATTCCCAAATTTTTAAAACGTCATTCTGATATACCCTGTATAGATCCGTCCTGTACCAATACACGTATGCTGACTAGATACCGCAAGCTTTCGATACAATCTGGCTGTGTTAAATGCTTGAAATGACGTCATGCGCGCGCACTTGTTTGCCGCGGCAAACCTCCACACGAGCAAGTGATCGAGTTCCCACAAGCATCGCACTGACTTAAAACGGCTAGCCGATAGCTGTCAATGTAAATAATAGCAAACACAAAGAGTTTACATGCTAGAATAAATTATTATTGGCATATTTGTTTTCATATCAAAAGTATATTGACAATCAAAACTTTCTCTTAAGCATGCGGCGCATGCTAAGCAAGCCCAAAGAATTCGCCCCTAATTTTGTATTAGGGTTTCTCATTTCCCGGTCTTTTGCTTGTCCCGGGATTTCTGGAAAAAAGTGAACTGTTTCCCAGAATCCCGGGATATAATTATTTTTAAGATATACAAAATATCTTGAAATCAAATGATATAATTATTTTTCATTTTTTAAGATAATTTAATACGTTCTACAACCTCCAAAATCATATTAATAATGCTGTGTAAGATATATATTAAAAAGTATTTTTGAATTACATAGAAATTTTCACAAATAGAAAACATTTATTAAAGTTTGCTGGAAACTGCATACAACAACAACAACAACAAATGCTTTGAATTGAATTAAAAAAAAAAGAACTTAGATCAAACTTCTAACTTAAAAGGTAATTTTCGTTTTTTAAATAAAACATAATACAGAATATTATTGTAAATTTTTATAATAAGATTTTAAAAAGCAAAGATGGTCAATACTCCGATCACTCAATCTGATTCTTATTTTAATAATGAAAAGTCCTGCTACCGAGAATGCCCTTTCCGATTCAATTGATGTGAGTGGAATCGTGTATAATGCATTTAAGAGAAGACAGATGTTATGTGTTTTTTCACCTGTAGTCTGGAAGATTTCTAGTTCATTTTCAAGATTGTAGTACTTATTTTGCTGTCTGGTATTCTTGATTTGTCTACCTCGGCTGCTTTAATAGCGGCATCAAGCTTATAGCCCGATAATTCGTCAATTCGTTTGTCGTCGTACTCGTTTGTATCCTTTCCCAATTTGCATAACCTGGCGGTACGCAGTTATCGAATGGTTAAAAATTAAGACACCATAAGCACAATTATTCCAGATATTACAGATTCTGACAAGTAAAGAATTTTCAGAATCCTGCCAAAAATAAGCTACATATTGATTATGGACCATTTGTGACATGCCATAACGAACAAAAATTAAAAAAACGAATAAGTAGGTTTAAAATTAATAAATACAAATGTATTCGGACAGTTTATGAGTTAATTATACTTTATTTGCAAAATTTCCTCAACCTTAACACGAAATAAGAAAAAAGTGAACTTTTAAGAAATTTGCGGGATTTCCCAGGATGAAAAGAATTTTCCGGGTTAAAAAAACAACCGGGATCACGCTTTAGAAACCTAATTAGTATATATGTACAATTCGCAAAACGTTGAAAAAAATCACTTACATGTTTTGAGAAACGCGCAGTGTCAATCAGGAGAGACGTGTCTGAATTGTTGAAGAGACGCTACGGAGTAATACCGACACCTCGGGAAGAAAGCAGTGTTATAACGGAGTCGACCTTTTATTGTAGGCTCTTGTTCGCCTCAATATGTAAAACGTAAAATGTTTTACATATTGGGGTGGATAAGTTAAGAACCTATAATAAAAGGTCGACTCTGCCGTAAGACTGCTTTGTTCCTGAGGTGTGAAAAGGACAAAGGATAAACAATCCCTGTCTTTTCTTCTGTTAATTTCTTGTGGAAATTTTTAAGAATGTCTTGTAATTTTTTAAAAATAATTATGGTCCTGGCTACTTACTAGTTTTTACAAGTTTTATTAATGTTACCTATTTCTTGTTTTTATCGTAAATTTTTGTCTGTATTTTTCTAACATTGCAAACAACACTTCAGGTGGTGGTACTGTATGTATTTTATTCTATCATGTGGTCACCAAGAGGCAGACTGGTGCACGGGATTTTTAAAAAGGTGGGGTATTGAAAAAACATTAATAAAAATTATATTTATAAAAAATAATTTTGTAATAGATTTAGAGTGGATAGAGCAACACAACGCCGTAAACTAAGAAGGAACTGAATAGATACAAAATAAAAGTACTGTAAGTTAAATACAACATACTGCTTTATTAACATAGTAATATTTTTCCGTTTGAATTGATCCCTAAAACACCCCGTTTATACAATCTTCTAAGAGGGCCATTTAATCATACCCATCGTGAGCTCGGCCAAGTCTGCAATGGGTGCGACTTGATGAAGAGGCTCGAGGCCCCAGTTATAGGCCTACACGATAGATCACCTATGAAAAATTATTGGGGTTCCAGAGCAGAAAGTTGTTGCCTTTACCGTCTCGGCCATCCGGCCAGCTGTGCCTTAACTAAATGCAAGGCTAAACTTGTGCTCCTAAACTATAAATATAACAAGCCTTCTCTCCCCAAATAATGATTGATACACGTAAAATGAGACGCCCTAAGTTATAGACTCGTAAGAGGAGGCATTAACCTGCACTTGTTTAGATTCTCAAAATGCAAATGTAGCCCTGCATTTTGCAAACATAAAGTGCAAAAACCACGAATTCGAATACAATAGACAAATTTGTTTATTAGGGATGCAAATGAAAATGCAGCCCTGCATAAACGTAACAAATCAGACTGTGTGTGTTACTGCATATATCATAAAATGACTGTTAATAACTATAAGTTTTAATGATTAAGTGATATTTTAATCATTTTTACATTCTAACATAATTGTTTTATTTATACATAAGGATTTTATTGTGCTTTCGTTACGTTTTGGAATTTTGGTCGGGAATTTTGAGCCTATGTTGAAAAGAAAATTGTAATTTTTCATTTAAAATAATGAAAAATAGGCTCCCGGTTAACGTTGATTTTCGGAAACGGATTACTGACGTTAATTTAGGCGAGTGATTTCTATATTGAGTACGTATAATTTAGCATAAAATAAATAAAATTAATTTGAGAGAATCGAGTTAAACTATCTGCTAATTGAATTAAATTAATTCAACTCTTTACATCTTTTTAAACTCTTTTCACCCACCTCTTTTTAACAAGCCCATTACGGGTTCGGCCAGGCCCACAATGCGGCGGCCAAGAGATAGATAAGGACGGGGTTCAACATAGTTCAACGGACCGTCACCCGAAAAATATCCTGAGTTTTTTCCAACCGTCCGGATTCGAATCCACCGTCAGCTGTTCGGCCGTCTCTTTACAATTTGTTAATTATTTAGTTTTTTCTTCGTTTCTTTGATTCTGTAAATTCGTTAACATTTATTCGATGACTGTCAGGTAGTTCTGGTCCAGAACTACTCAATAGTCATCGAATATTACAGCTCCTCAATTAGTATTACAGGAAGTTCCCGTAATACTATTGTAATTGAGGCACCGCGTGCCATTTAACTATTCGATTTTCTCGAGTCGACCACCTACGTGCTATACAGTACGCAATATTAAATTTACAATAAAATAACGCACTAAGAACTTAGAGGAAAAAAAAGTTTTCGGCTTCAAGTCAATGATTGGGAAGATATTGACGTGGACTCATTTTTGCAAGGATGGTTTGTTTGGTTTGATGCGATATGGCAAGATAACAGGTGACTTGTCTTCCTGGAGGACTTTCTATGGGAAACTGCGTATTTAGTTATTACACAAGCAAAAAAACCCAGCAAGCTCCGTTGGTCAACACAAACTCGCTACCAACTTTATCAGCGTGGCATTATCTAGTGATGAGCGATATTTCACTACTGGTGATTTCATCATCGTAACTGAAAAGTTATTGATAATTCTAGTGACATATTTCAATATTCGGTGATCGATGATTTTTTTAAACTATGAAAACTGTTCTTTACGAACAGACAATAAAAATGTAATTCGTAGTTACAAAAATTTACATAAATAGGACAGTCTAGAAAGCTTATATAGGATCGGAGGTAGAGCGGGCCTCTTCAGTCCTTTGTTTTTAGAACAAATAAAATACTTATATCTCTATATATAAAATTGAATTTATGTTGTCTTTCTTCGAGTATCACGTGCTGAATCGATTTCTATGAAACGTATAATACCTGTACATATATTCAGAATAGTCCTAGGAAGGATATAGGCTACGTTCCATTTCAAAAATCGCTCAATTTTATAAGTTTTGATAGAATTATGATATTATTAGCAATACTGTACTGATACTAATTTAAATACTGTAATTCGTATCTGGTACTTATGAGGTTTCGCATATATAGGAAGTTTTGCCCAAAGGCCAGTGTGTAAGTGAACCGCGAACAGAGGCGGCCTTAGGGGGTGGCGAGCAGGGCAATCGCCCGGGGCCTCGCTCTTGCAGGGGCCTCGCGCAACAACCCGAGTAGAAAAAAGTTGATATTTAAAACTTTTTATTTTATCCTTAGCTATTAGTTATAACAATAAAATAAATTTGATTAATTCATAGTACAGTATATATTATTATTAATAAGTGCCTAAATAAAATTTCTCATTTAGATTTATTCAATCTCACATTCGTATAAAAGGTAAGATTAACGATATCAAAATTAATTTATTTATTTATCAGTGAATAATAATATTTTTTGTAATTTGACTGTAAAACATATTTGAAAAATTTATTACTATTTGAATCCTGTTCCTCGCGCTTAGAAAACTCACTTGAACGGGCGGTTTTGTTACTTTCGTGATTCATGGTGTTTACGATTTATGCTCGGGGTATCCCCGTGTTTCATTTCGTTTGTCAATTCTTGTCACCTGACGCTTATTTTGCTAGCAGCTGTATGCGCTACATAATCGTTTGTATGGCACATATCTTTCAGTGGGTAAATAAACATTAAATGATATTAAGTTTTAGTGAATCTTACATTATTAACAGTACTTATGGTAAAGAGTGAATTGTTAAAAAAAACTGTGTAAAACTGCTTGTAAATTATTTCTGAATTAGTTTTATGTGCGAAACAGAATTTATGAAATGAGTTCGCTTGATCGTGATGCCGGTAGAAAATTTGAGTCGGAGTTCAAAAAGGAAACGAGCTATCAAAAGAAAGCGGGTAGAAGAAAATCTACGTGGGTCTTTATATAAATAAATAAAAAGTGATGGTCAAGAAACCTCTAGAAACCCTTCATTGACTGAAAGTGACACATTACTGCACTGTAACCCTAACCCAGCTGAAATTATTCTTTCAACATCGTCATGGGTGCCGCTGCCACCTAGTAATAATAGCGAGGATAATGAGTCAACATCACTTTGTCTCTTACACCACCGCCACCGTCAACCCTATCCAGCCAAGAATACGTATCTGAGTCTATGTCTACATTCATGACTGGCAGAATTGAAAATCTGAATCCTCAAAATGACCCAGGTTTGTGGCCATTAACAATTACTGATGTAGACCAAACTGAGATTGTATTAAAAAGTCCAATCCGGGTTAAAGTTGATTTTTTCCCTGTAAATGATAATGGACGGCGATTCAGCGAATATCATTACAGTAAAATATTAGCTAATGGTGAAAAACTTGACAAGTGCTGGATGATTTATTCACAAAGGATGCCGTTTACTGCTTTCCGTGTCGAACGTTCGGACTAGAAAACACGAGAATTGGATCCAATGAAGGAGTGTGTGATTGGAAACACTTGGGTGATTACCTAAAGTCTCACGAATCTAGCTGACTGCGCAAAGATTGTATGTTGAAATGGTTAATTTTTAAATTCCGTGTATATCTTTTAAGGCATTTATGTACCTTAGTTTATCATCATTGCTAATTTGTCGTCGTAGACCGGATGGCCGAGCGGTCAAGATGACGGCCTACCGCTCTGGAGGACCCAGGATCGAATCCGGATGGGTTAAGGAATCCTTAGGAAATTTTCGGGGGTGGTCCTTTCGGATATGTCGGGTCCAGTCCCTCACAACCCTGTCGCCCGATTGTGTGCCTTGCCGAACTCTAATGGGCCTGCTATACTCTTATAGCAGGACCATTAGGATTTTCCCTCTTAATGCCCACAGAGTGGAAAGAGTAAAAAAAAAATAATAATTTGTCGTCTTTATGTTTGTTAACTTTTATAAATCTTCTAATATAATACTTTAAAACTCTAAATTTATTCATTTATAACTTTTGCATTTCATGTCAATCATCAGAAATACCTACTTTCAATTCATATACTTTGCACAAAGGAGAAGGGCCTCACAAAGATCTGTCGCCCGGAGCCTCGCAATGGTTAAGGCCGCCGCTGACCGCGAAATTCGAATACAATAGACTACGGGCGAAAGTGGTCTGCCTGTTATTTTAGTGAAATGTATTACTGTACCATTGCCATTTTAACTTGTGTCAGATTGTCAGTGAGTCCCTAGAATTTCTTTCGATATAAAATTGTTTTTGGTCGGATCTATTATAATTTTGTTATAAGTGCATATTCTCTTTCAGAATATATAATTTTATGAGTATATTACCTTTCCGTAATAGATCATTTTTCCGAGCGAAGCCGGATACCTCAGCTAGTTATTGATAAAATGCAGTCTTAAAGATTTTATTTTCTGTTAGTAAAAGTAATGATAATTTTATACGGTTTTCAATCACTACGGATCGTTAAGCTTTTTCAGGACCTATAGAAAATCCCCAGCTTTCCCCCTCTCGACAGCTCTGGACTTATATTTGGTAGAATATAAATCACGCGTCATAGATGAAACTTTGATTCCGATTGGCTATGTGGCAGTGAAATCGTGATCACGGCCACTGGGAAGAATTACCGTAATTAAAAAATAACGATTACCGATATCGGAAAATTATCGAATCGCTCATCACTAGTTTTATCCATTTGGTTGGCGTTTTATTCTGTAAAACAGTCGATAATGTTTTGAGATGCCAATAACTCCAAGATTACATTATATGTTACATCACGTTATTATACTAATGTTCAGATTTCAGAAAAGATTGTTGCTATAATAAATTTTTTTGATAAATGTCAGTTATTAATAAAATGAAATAAAATTTAAAGTAATCTGTTATATATAGTTAATTTCCTGTTTAACTTTTTTTTTCATTTAGTTTCATTAATTTTTCGTAATTTTTAAAAATATTTCGGAGTCCAAAAATACTCCATTCTTTCGTTTTATTGAGAAATTAAATTTTTTTAAGTCTCGCTATACACTATATTAAAAATTTATGAAAAAAGATATTATTAGATTTTATCTGCCTAGATTTACGATAAGATATTCTTCAGCATACCATTTCTATCGATATTATAACACTACAAATAATAAAAAATATATAATTGATTAGTGTCGAGCTACTTTTACTGTGAAATAGGGAGTTTTTCAGAAATACATTTTTCTGGCAGAATTACCTTCTATTTCCCGGCTTTGAATTCTCATAAGTTACGGGAAGACTTTGTCGATTCTAATATGACTCTGTATGGTGTATTTTCACGTATGACGTATAAATCACGCGATAAAGTGAAACCAGCTTCTCGAAGCGTCTGAACTAGTAATACTAAATCTAAAAGTGTAACACGGTTTACGAATCGATTCGTTAGAAATAAAATGATGATTTTACGGCGAAAACAACAAAATATCAACTTCTTATTCTGAAATAAAAATCGAAACGAGGAGTATATCTTTTCGTCTTTTCCACACATTCAAAATCCAGTTTGTTACGAGAATAATTTAGATTTCCAATATAAAAAAAGGAAAGGTTTTAAAACCTATGCAAGTACTTGTGTTTGTTCTGCACATTTTAACTATTTCATTAAATATTTATCAATAGGCGGTATTTGAAATACGATGCAATTCATATTCAATTTATTGATATATTCAATAATATAAAACCATAACTAAAAAGACGACGTGTAATTTTAAGTGTAACAAATCTGAGGCCGGATGGCCGAGCGGTCAAGGTGACAGCCTACCACTCGGCCTACCGCTTGTGCACACTGGGGGACCAGGAATCGAATCCGGACGGATCGAAAATCCCCAGGAAATTTTCCGGGGTGGTCCGTCCGGATATGTCTAGCCACCCGGACATACCACCGAACCCATAATAGGCTTGCTAAAAGAGGCCCTCTTAGTGCCCACAGGGAGGAGAGTTTTATAAGAAAAACCCATACTGACGACGTGCATGTTCATGTATTTTGCATGAACAGAATTTTAGTATTAATGACACATTTTCAATAGCAGTACCCTTTGATCTTTCGATAATTAAAAATCTATAAATGCACAATTATTGCAGAATTAAAATTTTAAAACGAATCATTCAATGCAAAAGTGACACTGTTAATTTGGGGACGCTATATTTCTAAATGTACTGTACCACTAACCATCGCTCTGAAGAATTCGGGAACGAATCCGAATGGATCAAAAAGCCTCAGAAATTTTTGGGTTCTCCCAGATATGGGCTCGAATATATACAAAAGACCTCTTATCAGCAAACAGATACGTAATCCAACATTTAATCCGAATTACGAATGCTAATTTATTACAGTAGAGCGTCGTTTATCCGAAAGAATTCCAGTCGGGAAATTTAAATTTTCGCTAGTGTTGTGGCGCTGCAATCTTTGACTATATCTTGGGCTGCTCCAATATTTTTTATTTTTGTGTATGTATTTTAGCTGGCAGCACTGTCACTTTTGTGTGGTGTTTTTCTGAGGACTGTGTTATGTCGACTCGAACGTTTTTGATACTAGATCAACTTCTAAAGTATAATTTTTTTTGTTTTTATTTTTTTTCAATATATTCATTCCGTTTGTAAAAAATAAAGAAATAATTTTTAACGATACAATAGCCACGATTATTATTTTAAAAAGTTTACGTTAGGCTTAACATCGACGAAAATTTAACGCAAAGCGACACGCAACGGAGAAAAATTTCAACACGGGATAGGTTAATATACATATTTTCGTACACAATCGGTTATCCGAACAACCCGTCCCCAATTGATTCGGATAAACGACGCTCTACTGTAATTTCATAAATTTAATCGATTTTATATTATAGATATTTCGTTACGTTCAATAATAGTTATATACGTATTGGATATAATTCGTTAAATTTTCAACTTAAATTCATTTGAAATGAGCAGTAATGCGAATTTTCTTCTCTTTACAATTTTCGAGGATCGATGCGATACGGACAATCTCACTCAAAGTAGTTTGTAATGAGAATTTTTATTCTAGCTTCTTTTTTTAAAAGCTATTTTTGAATCAAACGTATTCCGGCATCCAATACCACGAATTCGAATACAATAGACAAATGTGTTTATTAGGGATGCAA
>NW_019384944.1:0-1235 GCF_000671375.1 Centruroides sculpturatus | reverse complement strand
TGTATGCACGCTCTGCAACCGTCTTCGATTCCATCCATTAGCCACTCGTAGGGAGCTATTTGACTAAGTGCATTGTTTTAAGATTTAAAAAGTAAAGAATATTTTATATTTTTATGTACGTTTTTTTACAAAGCTATATTTAATTATAATTTTGTTTAAAACTATATTCGTACAATTGAAGGATATTGTATATAATTGAAGAATACCAGATATGTACCGGTATATCCACCACACATTTTATTTCACCGAGTAAGTTTTTATTATTTTATTTTTAATTGTAGCCCTTATATCGTGGCTAGCGATTCGGAATGTAATTGTGATATTAAAAATGCATTTAGAGAAGTTTACGGTTTTTACTGGCTTATCGAATAAACGATACGAATGGACCTTAGACTATCACTGACGCGCAATTGACTGATTGCCCCTGGATGTCGACTTCTTACAGAAACACAGCTTCCCTATCATCAAATGACACGGCACGCCACTGCCACTCGGCCTACCGCTTGTGCACACTGGGGGACCAGGAATCGAATCCGGACGGATCGAAAATCCCCAGGAAATTTTCCGGGGTGGTCCGTCCGGATATGTCTAGCCACCCGGACATACCACCGAACCCATAATAGGCTTGCTAAAAGAGGCCCTCTTAGTGCCCACAGGGAGGAGAGTTTTATAAGAAAAACCCATACTGACGACGTGCATGTTCATGTATTTTGCATGAACAGAATTTTAGTATTAATGACACATTTTCAATAGCAGTACCCTTTGATCTTTCGATAATTAAAAATCTATAAATGCACAATTATTGCAGAATTAAAATTTTAAAACGAATCATTCAATGCAAAAGTGACACTGTTAATTTGGGGACGCTATATTTCTAAATGTACTGTACCACTAACCATCGCTCTGAAGAATTCGGGAACGAATCCGAATGGATCAAAAAGCCTCAGAAATTTTTGGGTTCTCCCAGATATGGGCTCGAATATATACAAAAGACCTCTTATCAGCAAACAGATACGTAATCCAACATTTAATCCGAATTACGAATGCTAATTTATTACAGTAGAGCGTCGTTTATCCGAAAGAATTCCAGTCGGGAAATTTAAATTTTCGCTAGTGTTGTGGCGCTGCAATCTTTGACTATATCTTGGGCTGCTCCAATATTTTTTATTTTTGTGTATGTATTTTAGCTGGCAGCACTGTCACTTTTGTGTGGTGTTTTTCTGAGGACTGTGTTA
>NW_019384943.1:414633-424935 GCF_000671375.1 Centruroides sculpturatus | reverse complement strand
TTAAACTTTAGATATTTATTTTAAGTGAATTTTTAATATTTTTATCACTTTGATTATTATTTTTATTCTCTCGAATTGCTTATTATTCTATTTTTTACGTTTTTTAAATATTTATTTCATTTAATGAGTATAATCTATCGTTTAATCATCGATTTCTTGAATGAGTGATTAACATTTATGCTCCATTCTAACGCTTCTAATTTTATCACTTAATTTATTTTTATTATATTTTGATATTATCTTTTAAAGTTTCGCTAAAAATCGTATTTTCAACATAGATTCATATCACTCTGTAAAATTAATATTAGGATATCATCTACATACCTTCTGTAGTAATGTATACCTGGAATGTTTTTTATTTTCTTGTCAATCTCAATCATTATCAATTCTGCTAGTTTCGGTCCTATAACCGACCCCATAGTAATGCCGTCTTCTTGCGTGTAATATTTATTATTTATTTCAAAATAATTACTCTTATAGGCAAATTCAAGTAAATCTATAACATAAAGTTCGACATTCATTTTCTTTAACTGATCGTTAATCATTTGCCATGTGATTGATGGATACATTTCGACTATATCAAGACTAGCCAGTTTAAACGTATTTTTTATCTAAAACTTTTTTAAATCTTGTAAAAATTATTCTATATTTTTCATCGAATAAATTGAGTTTTCGTAACTTTTAAGTTTTTCTTTCAAATATTTTTCTAAGTTATACAATACAGTAAATTTGAAATCAACGATTGGTCGTACCTTTTTATTTTGTTTATGGGTTTTCAGTTGAATGTTTAGTCTAGGGTTCTTTTGTTATCTTCAGATAATATGAATGCTTTTTCATTTTTTGTAACATCCTTTAGCTTTTGTAGTTTGTTAATTCGTTTTTTTAATTCTTCGTATATTATTATTTTTGGATTTATCGGTAGTTCTCTGAAATTTTTTTTATTTATGATTTCTAATTTTTTTAATATTATCCAGTCTTTGGTTACAACTACAATTTGTTTGGACTTATCAGCCCTGATTATATTAAGATTATTGTCATTTAAGTACTTGTACAATTTTTCTATTTCAGCGTTGTATTTGTAATAATTTTTATTTCTGACTATTGTTCTATCTTTTTGTCTCACAATATGATTTTTTATAATGTTACTTAAGTTGGTTTTCATTATCTCAGAATTTACTTCTGTCAGTCCTGCACATGCTTTATCTAAGGTTGGTATTATATCTATCGTTCTCCAACTATTAGGACCATTATAGTCTAATCCTGTCTGCATGATTTCGAGAATATCCTCAGGAATCGTGTATTTTGTTTTATTTAACACAAGGGACTTTTTCCATTCTGATATTTCTTCTATAGAGGGGTATTTGAACTTGTGCCAGTATACAATACATAAATATAACACGGTTTCGACAACAACAAAACAAATATTTAATTATTTATTAGAAGCATAAACTTTCAAATTGTATCCTGCAATTATTTTAAAATAATTCATTAAAACCAAGCGAAATTTTTCTGGACCAGCAAGGATTTCCTTTGATATTAATGACAATTTTCTAAAAATATTCAATAATTATTCAAATATAGTAATATTATAGAATATTTATTAATATAAAGTTTATTTTAATAGGACTTGAATAATAAAAATAAGCATAAAAGTTTTCGTTTTTACGCATCCTATAGGCTGTGGGAATTGTGGATGGACTCACTGATTCTGCAACGAAACTTCATTAGAAAAAAGAGATGTTGATAGTGTTACTTTCCGATCACTTCAGCTTTCAATTAGGTAGGTCCCAGAACAAAAGAGAAAAAATAGAATTTTAGTAGTAGTGAATCTACATAATCATCTAATACCATATCATCAATCCAAATCCTTTCTTTCTATCCATCTATTCGTTCTCAGAGTTACAGGGGAATTTCTATAGCAGTTCGGCTACGAATGCATAAAATTCTTAGCTGTTTCATTTAAAGTGTGCGGTTATTTATATACCACTTATTTTTATTTATAAAACTTCTTTAAAAAAATACTAGAACTTGTCAGAAAATCTTATAAATTTAACATATAAACTCAAAATTTCCTTAAAATGATTTTTAATTTTATAAAGTTCAATTCCTGATATTTAAATTGTTTACTTAAACTAATTTTTAATATAAAACTTTTAAAAAATATTTGTTTATTTTTCGTTAATATAAGTTACTCACATTAACGGAGCTCTCGAAACGTTGTTACAGGGATTTTAATATGATAAAATACTGTACGTAAGTCTGCATAACCAAATTAATTCTAAATGCTTAAGATAATTTTTTTTAATTGGATGAATAAAAATACAACAACTTTATAACGTAATTTTAGTTATTTAATTATGTTATAGACGTTTCCAAGTAAATAGCAATTTGTATTAAATACATCTAAACTGTTTTGACGAACTTGAATAATGTTAACATGAATTATAATTTTAAGATAAATTTTGAAATATCCCAAGTAAAGTTTACAGTAAAGTACTTTATTATGAATCGTGTTTAATGATGTTAAACAATTCTTGTTATTTATTATCTTATAAGATTTCAGTTTTTTCTTCGATACATTAGTAAAGGAATAACCCAGGTCATCTATTTTAAAACTTCTTATAGGTCATAATCATGAGCGTTCGCAGAAAATTTTCCAGATGGGGCAAAGCTTGGAGACAAATAATTATATAAATAAAATTTTTATTTAATTTTTGAATGTTTTCTTCACAAGTAAATTACAGACTACACTATTATATTGCATCAATACAAAAAGTCCAATGGTCGAGCGTGTAAAGTTGCATATCTCAATCACTTTTACTATTATAATCTGTGGAATTTTGTTCTCGATCCTGGGAAATACCTCGTTTGCCCCTGGATGCCCCTGGTCATGATTATAACAATAGGATTAATCTTTACTATTAGTCACTGATGATGTCAATGGGATTTTATAGAAAATGTAAATTATATATATATATATATATATTTTTTTTTCCTGAAAATATGGCCTCTGTTTATTATAGGTTCGACTGTATATTAAATTTATATTTTAATAATTCTTATAACTTTTCTAAATAAGATCTTTTATATTTAAAATAAATAAATAAAGCCTGACAAATTTTAAATTATATTTTCTGAAATTAAATTACAGTACTTTTCTATATTAAACACAATAACACTTTTTAGTAAAAAAAATTTAATTTTATTCTAAGTTTTAAATAATACTGCAACAATTTTTTTTAAAAAAATAAAATAAATTATTTATTTTATATTTATTGGAGTTAGCATCAATAAATTTAAGTTAAATAGGTTTTAAAACCAATTTTATTCATTAAAATAAAATTATATAAAAATCAATATTAATTTTAAAAAATAACTAACATTATATTATTGATTGAAAATTAGTTTTGAAGTAAAGTAAAAATATTACAGATAGGCCCACGTAGTTAAACTTTAGATATTTATTTTAAGTGAATTTTTAATATTTTTATCACTTTGATTATTATTTTTATTCTCTCGAATTGCTTATTATTCTATTTTTTACGTTTTTTAAATATTTATTTCATTTAATGAGTATAATCTATCGTTTAATCATCGATTTCTTGAATGAGTGATTAACATTTATGCTCCATTCTAACGCTTCTAATTTTATCACTTAATTTATTTTTATTATATTTTGATATTATCTTTTAAAGTTTCGCTAAAAATCGTATTTTCAACATAGATTCATATCACTCTGTAAAATTAATATTTAAAAATAATTTAACCTATATATTGCTTTCAAGGTTTAATTTTTCTAATAAGTATATTATATTTTATTTGAATTTTACAATTTTTTATATAATTCATAATAAAGAAAATATATCTAAGCAATATATTGAGTTAATGTAATTTTTTTCTTAAATTTCAGAGAATTTTTAAGATATTAAATAATAAATAAGGCTTAAAGTACGATTTTTATATATGTTTAATTTTAAAATAACGTATGTTTTTAAGTTAATCTCACCTAATTAAAGATATACTCTTAACTTTTCTGACTGTTATATATAAGAGGGAAAGCATGACGATCGGTCAAAAAATGATCCCCCAAGATTTTTACATTTTTGGATTTAGGACAACTTGAAACGTCGATAAATGCAAAAAAAAAAAACGGGTGTAATTTCTATATGTGAAGCGTGCAATGCCATAATGTTGTAAATGCCTTTTTTTTCTGTATACGTTTTATTGAAAATTGAATTCTAAATGCAATGTTTTTGCCACAAAAGAATATTGGCATTGTAAGTGGCTGTATTTTGAAGATGNACATGTGACTAATATTATTTTCTTTTTTATTTTGTGCATGTTATAAGTTATAAATAAATATAAACAAACAACGCTAACCCGATAACATTAAATCTAAATACCAAAATGATTAATTTACTGAGTTTTTGTTATTTCTTACTTCTGTTTTTAGGTATTCGGTATTCGGCCGAATAGCGAAAAATAGGACGAATACCGAATAGTAACCGAATATTCGTTACATCACTAATAATTAGATGACACTTTTTGGATAATATATAAATTTATGTTTACAAAATCTTCAATCTAAATCCGAAAATATATAAATAACTCAGTACGAAATAATTCTTAACTAGATGAGTAATACTTTTTGTTCACTTAATTGGATTAAATGAGTAGACTAGTATATCTGGAAAAACAAAGAAATATAATTTTACATAGATCACGTGTTCTTAGGCATTATATGGGCACATTCTTTGAATCTCAACTCTTAAGAATTCTATGTGAAACTTCTACTGTTTTGTTTTTCCATCATTAAAAAAATTGTTCGCTCAATATAACTTCATAACAATATTTATTTACAAATGAAAAACTTGTATTTAAATTTATTTTGATGATATATTTACTCCCTATTTTTACAAATAAATGAATTGGATTGATAGGATTAAGCATCGTAACAAATAAGCGATCTATCAAGATGAGGGTGGGTCTCAGGAGATCTTTATAAAAAACTGGTCTTTGTTTAAGTATCAGGTGCTTAAAAATTCGCTAGTTAGATGTTCAGTATTGTCTATTTTATTTAGTTTAGAATTTCAGTAATCTGTATTAAAAGCATTCCTGTTATAAAAATTGTTAAAGAACTTCATTATGAACCGTGTAATTTAGCACTTTTTAAAATATTTTATTTATCTTTAATTCATATTCTTGTCTAAATTTGAAGTCTTAAAGTCACGTTAAGTACAAAAAAAAGTCTATTAGCAGGACTTAGATTACGTATTCTAGCTATTAATCTTAACATTGACAATGCATTTCTTCAGTTTAAACTTTTAAAGTAACTTTTTAAGTATTTTAATTAAAGCCAGTTGAGAAAATATTCTTGTAAGCAATGTGTATAAGGAAAATTTTTTATTAATAAAAGTCATTAATAACATCTCATGCTCATTAATCTGATTTAATAAGATGAAGAGTAAAATCCACGTGTCAAACGATTTGAATGTCCAATTAAGGGTAATTTCAAGATTAACTTTGAAAGATTAGAAAATGTCAAAAAAACTTGAATAAAGTTTTTTAAAAAGTATTATAGATCAAGAGGACTGATATTCTGCAATGAATTTATAGTTAGACAATCTTCTCGAGTTGTGTTTAGCTAATAGAATGCCCTATATTGAAGATCTTTGCAATTTGTTAAGAACAGCCTTTTTACAATATGATTTTATATTGTTAGATTGACAAGTAAAAATAACGATAAACTAAGCTCTGTATACAAGAAGATTCATGTTTTCCTTTATCTTATTCTCTGAAGAGCTTAGTGTTGTAACAGACATTACTACTACTGGAAATTAAATTAGTGGGATTATTATTATGATTTTTTACATGAATTGTTTATAGAATGGTCTTTAATTTACATTTTTATCTGCCAAGAATGTGATGCCAACATTAAGTAGTGTAAACACGACCTGTCGCGTGGATTCAGCTTACTTCACTTGCTTTCCAATGTGAATTCCCATAATTATAAGAACGTAATCCTCGAATACTATGCAAGACTTGTGGAACATTATTAACTTTTAATTTATTTTAATGGAAGAAGATATAGATTTGCATAAATTTTAACTTGCTAACTAATTTTTTGATAGTGAGAATACACGAAGATCCGTTCAATTTAAACTAATTAACTATTTCATAGTGCAGTAAACTGTACTTAAATTTGCAGCGCATTTAAGTATTTTATTGAAAATGAAAATTTTATTGTGCATTAATATTAGAGTTATGTAATAATGTAATACGTTCAAAATATTTAATTAAAATGTTTTCCCAAATTTTTATTTAATCGTTTATATTGGAAAAAATCGCAATCATTAAATTAATATTTTATTTAAATTATAACACCTGTGATATTTCACAATATTGAAAGTTTAAGTTAAGTTTCACATGCTTTATCTTAAATTTAGATGTTAAAACAATGTAAAAAATTGTGCAAAGTGATTTAATCCTTCGTGTAATATTATACATAATGTCATGTTAAAATTATATTTAATAATAAAATTCTTTGAAAGTTTTAACTCCAATAGGAAGACCGAAATATATTTTTAAAATATTCTAATTTTATAAATAATTTAATTTTCTGGAATACTGATGTCTCATTAAAACTGTCATTTGGTTTCTTCTAGTAAAAACTTCAAATTAAAAAAAATAGTTCTGCTAATGGTGACTCTTCTATTTCAATTAATTCGGACAAATTGCATGTTCTTGTACTCCCTAAAGACAGTATGAACATAAATCAATTTTCACAGCAGGAACCGAGTTCGATTTCTCACTAGGAAAAATTTTTTTTATTATTTTTATTAGGAAGACTCCTTTATAATCTCATACGTACAGCGTTGATAACTGAAGAACTTTTATCCTTCATATCCTTCATTTTTAGTCTTTCTTGTCTATGAAAAATTATTTTCCCACAACAAATTTATAATTTTATAAATTCTTAAATAATATAAATTCTATCTAATATGAATTTTTGAATCCACGGTTATATATAACAACCAGGAAAATATGGCGATCGGTCCATAGATTGATCCCACCCCAATATTTTATAGTTTTGAACTTAGAGGACCTTGAAAAGTCGAGAAATACGAAAAAATTCAGGTGTTTTTTTCTGTATGTATGGATTTTAGTGTGTATGTGGGGTAGCACGATTTTTTCACCCAATGTCAAGCTTAATAAATCCTGTCCTTTTTGTCGACAATTTCTGCAATTTTGCATGGAAGATTATGTATTGGGGAGATTGATGCTGTTAAACTTTGGTGGTTAAACGTCGACAAAATGGGGAGATACAGAGAATCACGTGTCATGCCTCGAGTGGAATCGGACTTAATGAAGATTTTTCTCATTATTAGTATATACCGATTTATACAAAACTCATCTCTACCCTATAAATTAAGAATTCTTCCATTTTATAATAATTAATAAAGTAAAATTTTATAACAGATGCCACAAACAATTTTAAACATTGCCCGGGAAAGTTATACAACTCGCTGTTGGAATTTTTTAAAATATTTTCTAGAAGTTTTAAAAAATATTTATTAAGAAATCAGAATTTATTTTGACTTTCACGCAAATCAAAATAATTAACTAAACTAATTTAACGTCTAGAGATTATTATTAATGAGATACAAAAATACACACCGATGTATTTATACAATAATCACAAATGATTGACGTTGGTTATATTTATAATTTTTATTTTGTTTACTTAAACAGTAATATTTTACCTTATTTAAATTTTGTATCATGATTGTGTCGTAGAAATTTATTCAATTACAGAATTAATTTAATCCGTTGATTTATTGTAAGCTTATACTAACAGTTTCGCAGTGGTCTTTTGTGATTGATTGTGTAATTATTCGTAATTTTCGACATTTATAATAAATATAAATGCCTTAATCACTTGATAGATTTATATTGAAATAAATTCTTCCATTGTTTTATTACAATTTGATATTTATAATGCATTTTGTACGTGTCTGATATGTACTGTACGCCTCATTTTGATTTGTTCTCTACAATTTTTATCAATTTGTGTTAAAATTACTGGTAAAATTAATGAAAATTTTTGTTTTATTGTTATTTTTTACACTTATGTCTATATTTTTTCTTTAAATATGCATTATTTGCCTCATTATATGAGGTATTACATTATTTTATTCAATAAAATATAATGGGCCTATATCAGTTTTAATATTTAATTAATTTTTTTATAAATATAAATTAAATATTTAAATATAAAATATAAAAATCAATGCTTAAAATGTTAAAAATTGTGTAAGAAATAATTGCTTATAACTTAATATTATACAGGCAATAAAACTAGAAACAATTATGCAATATCACGTGACTCTGTACAAGGTTCCTTGATCTTTGAAGAATTAAGAAACATTATCAATTTACATTTCATTAAATATTTCTTAAATGTATAGCCAATTATATATTACGCAGAAGAAAAGAATGAAATGTTCTGTAATCATTTTAACTGAAAATATTAAAATTAGAGGAAAAATCGTGATAATCTTGATCATAACAATAATAATAACACGAATATAATGTTGATAATGTTACATTATTATCATTATTATATTGTGAAAGGCTGATAATAGTTGAGCAGACATAGAAACTCGAAATGGCATAGATTATGTGATAAGTAATGATTTTTAAGTAATGTTTGTCTGAAATTTGAAACAGTTAACAAATTTCTAAACTCATGTCTTTATATTGAAAACAAAAGTATAAGTAAAACACTAAGATTATTAAGAAATTTCCAACAATAATTTGCGGATTTAAATTAGGAGGAATTATTTTAGTAGTGAATCAAAAATTTAATGCAAAATTATAGATTTACATTCGAAAATAAATAGAATGAAGAGTGTAAAAGGCGACTTTTTAAATGTTTCTTCAGAACCAACAGTAACATGTTAGAAAAAGTATGTATTAGAACAAATTTTAGAATACGATCTTTTAACTGAGACTAAAACTATTTTTAGATGTAAACGAAGTTTATGCATGGTACCTTTGTATAAGAATTTCTCTATCATCTGTTAACACAACACTAAAATCAACATTAAATCTTGAAAATATTAATAACGGTATTAATGAAGATTTTAAAATATAATTGTAATTAAATTTCAGATGTGGTAAATTAAACTTAGATTATTTAAACTTCATAATTTTTAATTTACATTTCGTCATTGCACTTTTGTGTAATTCATTTCACTAAAGTTAATGAAAAATTATTTATTGTTTTCATGGAAATATTATCATTAATTGTTATTTTTTTTACAAAAAATAAACTTTAAATATTCATACAAATTAATAATTCACTTAAAATATACTTTATTTAATAAGTTTATAAATTTATATTGTTTAAATTAATTTTACAGTAGAGTATATTATTTTATTGTATTTTAAGTTAAATTTAAGTATTTTCATTTAAAAGTCAAAATGATATTTATTTAGTAAACTTTGAAAAGGATTTTTTTAAAGGATAATTGAATAAAATTAATATAAACTCACCAATGCGTTTATACATGGGGCTTCTGTATGGAATGACTTGTTCATTCACACTGTATGGGTCATTGTAACTCTCTTCAGATTCAGAGTAAAGGAAATTTGGATCTTGAGTTCTTATAAGACTCCTCGCAGATATTGAAATAAAAAGAGTTAAAGAAAAGAGAAGACAAATCATCGGCGTTTTCAATAATGCAGTTTCCATATCTGAAAGAAATAAGAATTTTACGCTTTGTTTCCCAAATTCATTTAATTATTACATTTAATATATTCAAAGTCGATAGTTTTTAAACAGATAAAGCATTATTTGTCAGATATGAATACGGTGTTTAAATTCCTTTGAAAAGTAAAGCATTGAATGATCTCGATATCCTAAGGGAAAATCGGAGTGCAGTTAAATATTTTGCATAAAAGAAAAAGATATCCCTTGAGGGAAAATATAATTAAAGAAAGAAAAATGAATATCAAATATTGGCTAAAGTAATGGCAAAAATAAAAAAAATGTATGCATTTTTATTGTCTTCAATATTAGTTCTAATATTAGTTCTAATGAAGATAAAATAAAGGCTTTTTATTGTAGTCTTACACAGTAATTTTCATTTAGCTTCTACATATAACTACATATAACTAAGGCCAAGTTATTAGCTTTTTAACTTAATTTTTAACCTGTTTATTTTAAAATATTAAGAATAATAATAAAAAACATTTGTTTTTTTATTAGTAAGAAAATATTAAGAATAATAAATATTA
>NW_019384943.1:402048-413586 GCF_000671375.1 Centruroides sculpturatus | reverse complement strand
CCATTACTGTTGCCCCTATACCAGGGGCAACTTTAATAAAAATAATTAAAATAATTACAACTTTACAAAAAGAGAGAAGTTGCCGATCTTGCCCCTATACCCGGGGCAACTTCGTCAATTTCTCTCTTCTTGTAAAGTTGTAATTATTTTAATTATTTTTATTTCCAAACTGATTTTAACCAGTTCTATAGTAAGGCAACATTCCAATAGACAATATGCAAAGCTTTTTTTTCAGTTTACAGCAGTATTTATTACACAAAATGTAAGTAAAGCTTAACATGCCGATCTTGCCCCGGTCTCCCCTAATTCATGTAAGTTACTGATTTCTGAATAAATGCAATCTTTCGTTTGATTTGACATAATAAATAAAAACAAGTCGAACAAAATTCATATTTTTTAATCGATTTTCCTGGAGGTACAATGACTAACAATAAATCATCGATTAGGTTCTTTATCGAAATCAGATAAATTATAAGCAGACAAAATTGACAAAGATAGAAAAGTGACATTTTCTCCCTTTCAGTAAAGAAACTTTTTGATGACGAAAAATAATTTCTATCAATTTATATAAAAGCATACAGTTTTACCTATTCTTCTATCATCAAATATGGCAACTGTTGACTGAAATTAAGTTTCATAATTCGATTATACTTGTCTAAATACAGTTAATTCAATAGACTAACTCAGTAGAAAAAACTTTTAACAGATATTGAAGAACAGTTGTTTATTAACTCAAAAATATTTTTATGTTGCCACGTGTGGGAAAAACACCACCACCTTCTTGACTTTCCTTTGTGGCCCTATACAGAACAACGTACATGAAAAGTATGGAAAATTTACGGGATAGGATTATCTAGTGTTCACTAGTGGATCTCCAGTGTGGAATAGTGATCATGACGATCGTCTAGTCCAACAAACTGAGATTGCTATGGATGATAACTCTGTCAGTCATAACAGTTTATTTTTCTCTATCATGGCACCACTGAAAATGAAGCTGACAAAGCATCAGAGAATCAGAAATGTTAAAAAACGATAGGAGGAAAATCTAGTACAGATTTAATTAATATTCTGAGAGCAAGAAAAGGAGCACGTGTGGAAGTTTACTAATAAGAGTCATAATCCCAAAGATTTGTAAAAAACCATAGACATATTGAGCTAACAATGTGTAGTTAATTGTTTTTAGATAATTGTTACAGTTGAAGTTTTTATATTAGATAAATAAACCATAGACATCCCGTATAATATATTTACTACCTACTACAATATACATACATTTAATATTACAATATTAATTGAATTTTTTCCAGTGTATTTAATAATGCTTTCTGCAACTTCCTTAATAAACAGTGAAAGTATTCTGAAACTTTAAATTCTGTAATTTTATTAATTAATTAGTCACACGAAATTAAAAGAAGTACTAATATTTGAAATAATTAATTTAAAATTTTTATATTTCAAACGATTAAAAAATAATTAAACTCTTTTAAAATTTTTAATATTAATTAGTGTTTTATCTAAGAAAAATTATTTTTGATTTAGAAGTCGCATCGTATTAATGATCGATCATAAATCACATTTTAGAGGGGTGTTAAAGTGTAAAGAATTAATTTAAGAACTTCATTTTGTATTGTAAGAAAATGAAGAGAATATAATTAATGCCGTTAAAATAAATTATTTTTCTCATCATTATTTTAACTTTACAATTAATTAAATTATATTTACAAATGTTTACAGAAAATAAACGTTTTCAGTTTCTACTTTATATAAAACGATGCTGCAACTTAATGTTGAAGGCACACATCTAGAGCTTTCTATACTGTTTAATCCTTAAAAATTAAAAAGCACATTTTCTAATTACTTCTTTAATTGTAAATACTTAAAGATTTGTTTAATTATAAATTAAACATAACATTTTTTTAAAATATTGAAATTAATTATTACTTATTGTTAATTAAATTCCAGTAACATTTGCTCCTCCTATTCCCCTGCTTCCCATTGTAGTCCAATAACCTGTGAAGGGAATGAATTTCTAGTTATATTGCTCATCCATAGTCATTTATGACATCCCGGATAATGAGTCTACCGTGTCAATTCGATACAATGTGTTACACGCATATCAAACACTACCGAAAGTTTGAAAGATGACCAAAAACTTTGAAGTTAAATACAGTAAAACCCCGGTTAACGCGGAGGGGTGCGTTCCTAGACGACAAAGCGCTAAACGAAACAGCGTTAAACGAGGTCATTTTAACATAGAGTAAATAGGGATAGGGGAACACGCGATCAAAAATAAACAAATTTTACTTTAACTTAAGTTATTATATTTTATTATAGTTTTATATTAATTTCCATAATAATATATGTTAACCTTAAACATATGCACACAGAAATGTAGAAATGTAAAGTTAATTTTTTGTGAGGAAGGTTCTGGCTCTTCTGAAATTCTTGATTTTTTTCTTTTGTGAAACAAATGTCTGTAGAAGGAGATCGCATTCAAAACGCCTCGTCTTGCTTTTGCACTTTTTTCAAAATCTGGATCTTTCGCTACAATTTTATCAACGACCTCAGTTATCGTTACCAAACTTTTACTAAAGAAATCTGTAAAGAAATTCTTTTGGTACTTCGTTTTCAAAATTACTATTTTCCAGTTCTATATGAATTCCTTGTTCTGCAGTTCTTGAGGTCGTCGTTGGTAAGGCTCTCACCAGAAACTTGCTATAACTCCTCAATATCCTGTTAATCTACATCTCCTAGTCCTGCTGTATTGATTAGGTTGCAATTTTGTCAACCTGACGATACAGCGATAGGCTCTTCTCGTTGAGAATTCTTGGATACCTTCAGCCCATAACTTCTTCCACACTTCGTTCACGCATTTATCAGTTAATTCTTGCCAAGCGAAGTCGATATTTCCTATGGCATCCATGTTGCTATATTTTTTCCAAAATTGCTTCAAACAAACATGGATTTAATTAAGGAAAGTACAGCGCTGACGAATTGCCCCCTTTTGCTAATTGGTTCGCATTTGGGAATAATCGTATTATATACGAATCAATGAAATGCCGCGATAATTTAAATCAGCGTAAATTTTGAGCTTTTTTTAGGCTTCAAGCAGACCACGTTATATCGAATCAGCGTTAATAGAGGTATCGTTAAGCGGGGTCTTACTGTACTTTTAAGTAAATCATGCATAAGTTAATAAAGCAGAATGATAATAATTACTCTATGGAAGTGTTTAACTTTCACGTTGGTGGTTGTAATATTTGAAAATCGAATTAGAGGTTATCATAAAGCTGAGCAATTAACATTGTTTAAACATTATATAACATAATTATATCTTAATATATATAATTATTTTATAACCGTAAACTTATTCTTATGATTTTATTATTGTAAAGGGTTGTAGAATTAGTTTTATTCATCAACTTATACACGTACAGCAACATAAATAGATACGAATTTTTGTTTAACAATTTAGAGAACTGTATGTCTCTAAAATTCAAAGCAAAGGATAAATCATAATGAATGAAATATACTGTATGATAATATATATAAATTAAGCACATGTTAAACAAGATTTTAATAAGTAACAAAAATAATTGAAAAATGATATTAATTAATTTAATACATGTGATAAATTTGTGGCACATCACTTGAGAACCTTTGGGTTAGATAATGGATGATGAATTTGTTCTTTTATAATGAAGATTTTAGTAAATATTTCTCAACTGTAAACTTCATTTTAGTTAGGTTTGCGTTTATTTTATTGTTGCATTGTGCAACAGTAAAATAAATGCAAACCTATTATATATAAATGCATATTATGTCTTAGTTATTATCTGAAAAAGAGTGTGCAATTGTTTTCATTAATGTTGGAATCCTACAGCCTTAATTTCAATCCACGAACTGATATATGAAAAAGACAATTTACATGTGCATTCTGGAATTTAAAATATTTTCCGTTAAGACAGACAAAAATGTTCTCTATTATTTTCCTGCTAAATCGAGGATAAAGTAAAATAATTCACTAAAATATTTAACAGAATAAATGAAAAATTTTAATTTTTCCAATATTTCAAGAAATGTGGAATGCTCGATAAAATGAAAATAAATTTAAAATTAGCCGATTAATCTTTTTAAATAGAATGAATAAAAACAATGAAATAAAAGCGTTAATTATGAAATATTATATTGTTTAAANTGGGAATAATCGTATTATATACGAATCAATGAAATGCCGCGATAATTTAAATCAGCGTAAATTTTGAGCTTTTTTTAGGCTTCAAGCAGACCACGTTATATCGAATCAGCGTTAATAGAGGTATCGTTAAGCGGGGTCTTACTGTACTTTTAAGTAAATCATGCATAAGTTAATAAAGCAGAATGATAATAATTACTCTATGGAAGTGTTTAACTTTCACGTTGGTGGTTGTAATATTTGAAAATCGAATTAGAGGTTATCATAAAGCTGAGCAATTAACATTGTTTAAACATTATATAACATAATTATATCTTAATATATATAATTATTTTATAACCGTAAACTTATTCTTATGATTTTATTATTGTAAAGGGTTGTAGAATTAGTTTTATTCATCAACTTATACACGTACAGCAACATAAATAGATACGAATTTTTGTTTAACAATTTAGAGAACTGTATGTCTCTAAAATTCAAAGCAAAGGATAAATCATAATGAATGAAATATACTGTATGATAATATATATAAATTAAGCACATGTTAAACAAGATTTTAATAAGTAACAAAAATAATTGAAAAATGATATTAATTAATTTAATACATGTGATAAATTTGTGGCACATCACTTGAGAACCTTTGGGTTAGATAATGGATGATGAATTTGTTCTTTTATAATGAAGATTTTAGTAAATATTTCTCAACTGTAAACTTCATTTTAGTTAGGTTTGCGTTTATTTTATTGTTGCATTGTGCAACAGTAAAATAAATGCAAACCTATTATATATAAATGCATATTATGTCTTAGTTATTATCTGAAAAAGAGTGTGCAATTGTTTTCATTAATGTTGGAATCCTACAGCCTTAATTTCAATCCACGAACTGATATATGAAAAAGACAATTTACATGTGCATTCTGGAATTTAAAATATTTTCCGTTAAGACAGACAAAAATGTTCTCTATTATTTTCCTGCTAAATCGAGGATAAAGTAAAATAATTCACTAAAATATTTAACAGAATAAATGAAAAATTTTAATTTTTCCAATATTTCAAGAAATGTGGAATGCTCGATAAAATGAAAATAAATTTAAAATTAGCCGATTAATCTTTTTAAATAGAATGAATAAAAACAATGAAATAAAAGCGTTAATTATGAAATATTATATTGTTTAAAATAATAAATTTCAATTCTTTATCAGTAGCCCGGAAACTGTTTTCTTTAGTTTGGTGTTTTGAATAATCTTACGGAGCTTACGCTGTTTAAATTAGTCAAACCTCGATGTTATATAAAGTGTAACACCTTTTAATTAGTGTTACACTTCATATAACATTTGCTAGTTAGCGTCAACCGCGATATAGCGCCTCTAATTAGCGTCACACTAGATATAACACCTCCTAGTTAATATCACCCTCGTAGACTGTCCATAAGTACTTCTACAACGAATTTTTGTTTTAAGAATAAATACAGAAAACATTTAAGCGTATATCGATTATTAAGTATACTAGAAAATTACTTTTCTCATCAAACCACGTGACTATAAATCGCAAAGTTGGTCGTAATTCTAAATACTGTGTATATAATTCTTGTTAACTTCGTGCCGCACTCGATTTAGTGCCAATTTCAAAAACGAACAAATGGCGGCGTTAAATCGAAGCTGGATTAATTCCTGAAACTCAAACTTCCATCTTAAATAATTTTCCAAATTTATCAAATACCTACCGACCTATAAACGAACAATTAAAAATTAAAAATATAAAAAATTAGCATGTATATTGTAGTTTATTCTTCATTTCATTTACTTTCTACACGATCGAGTTAACAATTTAAATAAATGCTTCCTGCATTTAAAATCGTGTCCCACTGTTACAAAACTAGAATAAATTTCGTTAAAAATAATTTAAATATTTTCTTATTTTCATGTTTAATTTATCAAAATAGTAATTTTTATTTAATTTAATTAACATAAGATGTAAATATGAGTAAATAACAATGACGTATATACTTGTTTGGTATAGATTATACATTGAATCTACTGATTTGCAATTTGAAAGAATTTTAGACCTATAAATTTCCACTGTCGTCCGTCTGTCTGTCCTTCATTAATCTCTTAATCTTCCTTAGTCTCTCCTTAATCTTAAGAACGGTATTAGACACACAAAATCGAGACCAGATATAGAAAGTTTGGGGTAGGAGATTTGATTAACTATATAAGAACTTCCGGACTAAATCGGAGGTTACGTGATTTTAATTCAAATATTTTCCCCAAAACAGAATTACATAGATGACTGGCATGACTCTATTGTTTTCAGGAAAAGTATGATGTATAGTACTAGGGCAAGCCACTACTAATTTGAGATCGAGAGCATATTAATTAAAGCCTGTAGACATCATCTTTATTATGCCTTATGATGGAGAAAATATATGGTTTGTAGACAAGGCAAGATAGAATACAGAACAAAATAGTTTCGGTGAAAGAATGACCCTAACAATGCCCTCGAGAATTAATTTTTACAATAAAATTTATTATAGGAATAAAATATNGTATATAATTCTTGTTAACTTCGTGCCGCACTCGATTTAGTGCCAATTTCAAAAACGAACAAATGGCGGCGTTAAATCGAAGCTGGATTAATTCCTGAAACTCAAACTTCCATCTTAAATAATTTTCCAAATTTATCAAATACCTACCGACCTATAAACGAACAATTAAAAATTAAAAATATAAAAAATTAGCATGTATATTGTAGTTTATTCTTCATTTCATTTACTTTCTACACGATCGAGTTAACAATTTAAATAAATGCTTCCTGCATTTAAAATCGTGTCCCACTGTTACAAAACTAGAATAAATTTCGTTAAAAATAATTTAAATATTTTCTTATTTTCATGTTTAATTTATCAAAATAGTAATTTTTATTTAATTTAATTAACATAAGATGTAAATATGAGTAAATAACAATGACGTATATACTTGTTTGGTATAGATTATACATTGAATCTACTGATTTGCAATTTGAAAGAATTTTAGACCTATAAATTTCCACTGTCGTCCGTCTGTCTGTCCTTCATTAATCTCTTAATCTTCCTTAGTCTCTCCTTAATCTTAAGAACGGTATTAGACACACAAAATCGAGACCAGATATAGAAAGTTTGGGGTAGGAGATTTGATTAACTATATAAGAACTTCCGGACTAAATCGGAGGTTACGTGATTTTAATTCAAATATTTTCCCCAAAACAGAATTACATAGATGACTGGCATGACTCTATTGTTTTCAGGAAAAGTATGATGTATAGTACTAGGGCAAGCCACTACTAATTTGAGATCGAGAGCATATTTTTAGTTTTTAGATTTATAATAGTACTATTTTTTAATTTAAAATAATACTATTTAATATAGCCCAGTACATAAATTCTTTAACATTTAAACAGATTTTTGATTGTAAATTTATATTTTATCGATTTATAAATAATTAATATAACTTTATAACATTTATTTATCGCTAATAAAACAATTTATTTTAACAATAATCCTGTTTAATTGCAGTTTAATAATATATTATCATTATATATCTGATCAAAATATTGAAGGATTAAATAACAATTAAAAGTTTAATTTTAATTAAATACTTTTTTATACAAAACTAAACTTTAATTTTCATTTTTATTATTAAACTGTTCTACTTTAACTCTATTTTAAATTATCTTTTATATTATTTTATACATAAATATATTTCTTTCATAAGGTTTGATTATATTGATACACCCAACGGCTTCGTAAAATAGTATTGAATAAAATATCTTTAGTTAGATTTTTATTTCGTATATAAACGTGAGGATAATAATGATGTAAGTCGATTTGGAATAAATATATTCTACTATAACTATATTTTATTAGGAATAAATTTATTTTAAAAAATGTTTTTAAATATATAAAATAATTAAATGTTCATTAAAAATATAAATGACTCTACTCCAGTTTAATAAAACATTAATTTTAGTTAATTAATTTCTTTAAAAAAATGTTTGTAAAATTATTTTATAAATTTAATAGATAATGACTGTAATATAGAAAAGAAAAATCTGATTAAAACTGCTTCGAACTACGAACAAATGGAGAATGTAATAAATAAATGAGATAAGAAACAAATTATTCTTAACATTTAACAGATGCTTAAGAGGCTTCATTGATTTGTCAAGCAGATCTTAACTGTCAAATTTACTATAACGAATGTATTTCTAAGATTCTTATACGAGATTGTGATGCTTCTCGTAAGGAATTCACTCAGTAGGGTTTAAATATTTAAAATAACAATAAGTTTTAATTAATTACATACGATGTGAAGTAGACAATAGTATGAAATTACAAAAGTACTGGTATATTTAACTGTACTTATGACATATTAGAAAGGTTAATTCCGAATTTCAGATGCATTTTTCTATAGTCTTCACCACTGAAAATTTAAACATTTTAAGGAAATTATTTTACTTATATTCGTAATTCCAACTTTTTTACTATTAATTCGGTGTTTATTGGGCAGATATATACATTTCCACTTTCGTTTGTCTGTCCGTAACATAGATGAAAATCGAGACCAGATATGGAAAGCTTAGCGATCGGAGACTTCGATTAACTATATACGAACTACCGATCTAGACCGGAAATCACGTGATTTAAATTCAAACTTTTTACATTATCTCCAGAACGGAGGTAGCGAGATAAGGTAGAAATTTGTTTTCGATTTACATCTATCTAAATAGATGAAAATGGAGACTGGATATTATTTATTTAAAATATAATTAAAAATGGTAGAAATAAAATTAATAAAGTATTTTTTTATTAAATTATTGAATAAAAATCGTCACTTTTCCTTCAAACAAACGATAAGATTACATTATTTATGATAATTTTCTTTATTAATAATTACTTTTACATTTGAATCTATAAGCAGTTAAATTATAATTTTCTTTTAAAAAATAATAATAATAGGTGATTAAAAATAGAAAGATTAAAAATAGAAATAATCAAGTAAATTTTTATTTAGGAAGAAAATATTTATAATAAAAATAAACGAGGTGTAAAAAATCAATTTAATTCTTAAAGTATTTATTTAATCATAAATGTATTCTTGTTTGTCTTTCAATTGCGTTAAAACATTTTTCCTAATAAGTTAATCTTTTTAGAATTTTATATTAATGAAAAAAGACATTTTCAACTTTCAAATATAATAAAAAACTCGTTAATCTGTTTGATTTTCTAACGATTAAATCAATAATGAGAAAGAATTACTTATTTGAATTTAGCCCGCTAAATATCTCTCCAGACAGCTTCGAATAGGGGTACTTTCATTACAATCAATGTGTATTATAAATGGAAATATTATGACTTTTCACTCATTGAAAAGTGATTCGAGATTGTTTACTGTACTCTTCCTTTACCATTATGATTTACTAGAAATCTAGCAAATATTCTTAAATCGAAATGATACAGTAAAATTCTCACATTGTGTTGTCTTTAGGCTTTAGAATACAGAATAAATTAGTTCAATATTAAACTACGATCTAGATAATTCAATATTACTGTATGCAATTTGGACTAAAGATGGATGATTAAGTCTCCAACTTGTATGAAATTTAATGATTAGAATTAATTTATTTAGCATATTCTGAAAGAAAAGATTGACTAGGAGGAGGATTCGAACTTCTGCTTACTATCCTGTTCAGTAAGCAAAGTTGCGAATAAAGTTGGCAGTATATCGAATGCTAAGTAAATGATGTAATTTCAGTAATCTAATAAAAAAGATAATGCGGAATTCATAATCTCTATACTTGAAAATAAAATTATATAGGATATTATTTAATATATCAGTAATAAAAAAAACTTATTTTATTCTATTTATACCTTCGAGCACTTGAATATGATTAAAATAATAAAATAGAATAATGATTTAAGTAAAATATAAACAATTAATTGGCATTATTTCTAATCTGTAAACGATATTTTATGTGTAAAATCATGAATATTATTAATTAGCAAGTCAATAAAAATCTTAAATGCAATTAAGAAGAGCTATTGTATAAATTATTAAAGTTATCTTATATCCAAGATGAATAATTATTTGTTTTCCTGAAGCGGTAATGTATAGAATTTCATTTCACTTCATCACTTCATTTTACTACAAGAAATACGAAAATTTTATTTCACGATATTTGTTGAACTTCAAATAATTTTCTTAAAATTATTTTCTACTTGAGAAAATTCATAATTATTATATTTAAATCTTTAAATATGGAGAATACTTCAATTATAAATACAATATATTATAATTAAAATAATAATTGCCTATAATAAAACGTATCCAAGAATTTCACGAAATGAAATGAAATATTCAAAAATTACGTTCACAGAACATTAGAAAAGTATTTTATTTTAAATCTACTAAAAGTATTTTAATGGAGCCACTAAAAAATTTAATTTAGTTTTTTCCATAATAAAATTAAATATTCATTAAATTAATTTATTGTAAAAATAAAGTAGTGGTGTAATGCGCGCAACAATGATTTTTCCACTGGTAATTTATAATATTAGCGGAAGAAAAACTCATTCATTGGGAATTGGTGAAGAAAAATCAGCTTCACAAATGAAGTGTAAAACCCGGAAGTGAAGAAAAAAGTGAATGGCATGGGAGAAACAAAAGAATTAAAGTTGTGTTTGGTGTCGATGTCCCTTTAAGCGACAGCAGGAGACATCTTCGAAACGAAGAATGATGACGAATCCATTAAATTCATTTACCATTAAAAAAAATAATAATTATCTCGGAAGTTTTCGTTATTAAAATACTCATAACCGGATAAATAAACTCATTATTTAGTTTCCTGTAAAAATTTAATTTTTGGGAGTCATATAATAATAATATACATAGTAATTTAGGTGTGATACTTAGTTATACGTAAACTGCACTAAATTAAAGCTTAACAAAACTAAAATATAAGTGAATATATTTAGTAAAATAATATATAATGATAAAGGTGTACAGTTTATTTATTAATTATTTAATTTAAACCATTATTAAACTATTTACCTATCGAAGAAAATAACTTGGTTTGCGTAATATTTAATTAATAATGTTAGATTTTAAATTAAAATAAAATACTAAACATAATTAAATGTACTAATATTTTAAAATATTTAAATATGTTTTTATTAAAATTATGTAAAGCTGAATCGAATTAAAATATTGATAGAAGTATTAGAGTAAAATCATTTAAAAGTTAATGAATTCATTCTTATAATAAAAAAGAATCCTTTAAAAAAGGTTAAAAATATATATAATTAAATA
>NW_019384943.1:387824-394231 GCF_000671375.1 Centruroides sculpturatus | reverse complement strand
GATGCTTAATAAATATTTTTATAATAAATTTAAAAGTTAATATACTAAAATGTTCACTTGAACTTCCAATAACGGACACCTTTAAACAGGTGTTCCTAACAGTGGTCGCTGTTCAGCGGTTTGAATGTATAATTAAAGAAATTTTTGTGTAATTTTAACAATTAAAATTAAATATATTTTTTTAATATTAAAATTTTTTATTACTAAAATGAATTTTAATAAAATATAAATTTAATTATAAAATAATAATTGAACTTGTTTTTATAAACATTAATATTAATATCAGTCTTTCGATGCTAAATAAAATATTATGCACGCATCATTACTGTAGGAGAAAATTTATTTTATTGAATTATCAAGTTAAATTTGAAAGAAATAATTCATTTTCGGAAATAAATCAAGGTCTAAATAAAAAAATTGCAGTTAGTTTTTATTCCACGTCAATTTTTAAATAAATATTTTCATTTATTTCCATTCTAGGCTTTGAAAATCGATCGATTTTACAAATAATCAATGGTTAAACCAGCGAAGATTTTTAATAATTAAATATAATAGATGTTTATTCTTTTATTTTAATATATTTTATATTTTTTAATCATTAAATACATGCTTTAAAACCAGTCAGTTTTAAAGCATGTATTTAATGTCAGTTGCTTTATATTTTGGCCTATATTTGAAAAGCGTTATTTAGTTAAGTATATGAAAATAAATTTAAAATTAGCCGATTAATCTTTTTAAATAGAATGAATAAAAACAATGAAATAAAAGCGTTAATTATGAAATATTATATTGTTTAAAATAATAAATTTCAATTCTTTATCAGTAGCCCGGAAACTGTTTTCTTTAGTTTGGTGTTTTGAATAATCTTACGGAGCTTACGCTGTTTAAATTAGTCAAACCTCGATGTTATATAAAGTGTAACACCTTTTAATTAGTGTTACACTTCATATAACATTTGCTAGTTAGCGTCAACCGCGATATAGCGCCTCTAATTAGCGTCACACTAGATATAACACCTCCTAGTTAATATCACCCTCGTAGACTGTCCATAAGTACTTCTACAACGAATTTTTGTTTTAAGAATAAATACAGAAAACATTTAAGCGTATATCGATTATTAAGTATACTAGAAAATTACTTTTCTCATCAAACCACGTGACTATAAATCGCAAAGTTGGTCGTAATTCTAAATACTGTGTATATAATTCTTGTTAACTTCGTGCCGCACTCGATTTAGTGCCAATTTCAAAAACGAACAAATGGCGGCGTTAAATCGAAGCTGGATTAATTCCTGAAACTCAAACTTCCATCTTAAATAATTTTCCAAATTTATCAAATACCTACCGACCTATAAACGAACAATTAAAAATTAAAAATATAAAAAATTAGCATGTATATTGTAGTTTATTCTTCATTTCATTTACTTTCTACACGATCGAGTTAACAATTTAAATAAATGCTTCCTGCATTTAAAATCGTGTCCCACTGTTACAAAACTAGAATAAATTTCGTTAAAAATAATTTAAATATTTTCTTATTTTCATGTTTAATTTATCAAAATAGTAATTTTTATTTAATTTAATTAACATAAGATGTAAATATGAGTAAATAACAATGACGTATATACTTGTTTGGTATAGATTATACATTGAATCTACTGATTTGCAATTTGAAAGAATTTTAGACCTATAAATTTCCACTGTCGTCCGTCTGTCTGTCCTTCATTAATCTCTTAATCTTCCTTAGTCTCTCCTTAATCTTAAGAACGGTATTAGACACACAAAATCGAGACCAGATATAGAAAGTTTGGGGTAGGAGATTTGATTAACTATATAAGAACTTCCGGACTAAATCGGAGGTTACGTGATTTTAATTCAAATATTTTCCCCAAAACAGAATTACATAGATGACTGGCATGACTCTATTGTTTTCAGGAAAAGTATGATGTATAGTACTAGGGCAAGCCACTACTAATTTGAGATCGAGAGCATATTTTTAGTTTTTAGATTTATAATAGTACTATTTTTTAATTTAAAATAATACTATTTAATATAGCCCAGTACATAAATTCTTTAACATTTAAACAGATTTTTGATTGTAAATTTATATTTTATCGATTTATAAATAATTAATATAACTTTATAACATTTATTTATCGCTAATAAAACAATTTATTTTAACAATAATCCTGTTTAATTGCAGTTTAATAATATATTATCATTATATATCTGATCAAAATATTGAAGGATTAAATAACAATTAAAAGTTTAATTTTAATTAAATACTTTTTTATACAAAACTAAACTTTAATTTTCATTTTTATTATTAAACTGTTCTACTTTAACTCTATTTTAAATTATCTTTTATATTATTTTATACATAAATATATTTCTTTCATAAGGTTTGATTATATTGATACACCCAACGGCTTCGTAAAATAGTATTGAATAAAATATCTTTAGTTAGATTTTTATTTCGTATATAAACGTGAGGATAATAATGATGTAAGTCGATTTGGAATAAATATATTCTACTATAACTATATTTTATTAGGAATAAATTTATTTTAAAAAATGTTTTTAAATATATAAAATAATTAAATGTTCATTAAAAATATAAATGACTCTACTCCAGTTTAATAAAACATTAATTTTAGTTAATTAATTTCTTTAAAAAAATGTTTGTAAAATTATTTTATAAATTTAATAGATAATGACTGTAATATAGAAAAGAAAAATCTGATTAAAACTGCTTCGAACTACGAACAAATGGAGAATGTAATAAATAAATGAGATAAGAAACAAATTATTCTTAACATTTAACAGATGCTTAAGAGGCTTCATTGATTTGTCAAGCAGATCTTAACTGTCAAATTTACTATAACGAATGTATTTCTAAGATTCTTATACGAGATTGTGATGCTTCTCGTAAGGAATTCACTCAGTAGGGTTTAAATATTTAAAATAACAATAAGTTTTAATTAATTACATACGATGTGAAGTAGACAATAGTATGAAATTACAAAAGTACTGGTATATTTAACTGTACTTATGACATATTAGAAAGGTTAATTCCGAATTTCAGATGCATTTTTCTATAGTCTTCACCACTGAAAATTTAAACATTTTAAGGAAATTATTTTACTTATATTCGTAATTCCAACTTTTTTACTATTAATTCGGTGTTTATTGGGCAGATATATACATTTCCACTTTCGTTTGTCTGTCCGTAACATAGATGAAAATCGAGACCAGATATGGAAAGCTTAGCGATCGGAGACTTCGATTAACTATATACGAACTACCGATCTAGACCGGAAATCACGTGATTTAAATTCAAACTTTTTACATTATCTCCAGAACGGAGGTAGCGAGATAAGGTAGAAATTTGTTTTCGATTTACATCTATCTAAATAGATGAAAATGGAGACTGGATATTATTTATTTAAAATATAATTAAAAATGGTAGAAATAAAATTAATAAAGTATTTTTTTATTAAATTATTGAATAAAAATCGTCACTTTTCCTTCAAACAAACGATAAGATTACATTATTTATGATAATTTTCTTTATTAATAATTACTTTTACATTTGAATCTATAAGCAGTTAAATTATAATTTTCTTTTAAAAAATAATAATAATAGGTGATTAAAAATAGAAAGATTAAAAATAGAAATAATCAAGTAAATTTTTATTTAGGAAGAAAATATTTATAATAAAAATAAACGAGGTGTAAAAAATCAATTTAATTCTTAAAGTATTTATTTAATCATAAATGTATTCTTGTTTGTCTTTCAATTGCGTTAAAACATTTTTCCTAATAAGTTAATCTTTTTAGAATTTTATATTAATGAAAAAAGACATTTTCAACTTTCAAATATAATAAAAAACTCGTTAATCTGTTTGATTTTCTAACGATTAAATCAATAATGAGAAAGAATTACTTATTTAAATTAAGTTGGAAATCAGTTACAATATTTAATTTTATATAATTAAAATAATATTTTAGAGCAAATTAAAAATGACATTTATATAATTAATTAAATTTTTTTTATTTAATCTTATTTTTTAAATTAGTAGTCTATAATTATTTATTGTTAATCAAGATAAAGTTTTCCAGAGCACTACTGAATACAAATGGCTAGAAAATTGTGCATTATGACCTTACACATTTATATATTTTATTATATTATGGAAAAATATAACTTTCTACATCATCTGTATCTAGTAATAAGATAAATTATATTTTTCTTTCCTCTAAAAATCTCTTATACGCACCTCTTCAGCCTCCTAAGCTTTACTTTAAAAATCATTCATACTGGTTGTCAGGAAACCATTACGTTTCAGTTAGAACAGGATATTTTTTGATTAAATGTCAATCAAAGTTTAAATTAGCCATAGAAATTAAATTACAAATAGCAGATTAATGGTTTAGGAGTGCACTAGATGTAAAAATGACTCCTCAATTATATTGATCAAACAGAAATAATCAGATAAGATACTGATACTAAAAGTTTTCTTATTTATGTTTTACGTTAGTTTACAGCTTTAATAATTTCTATACATTATTAAATATGATTTTATCGATTGAATACATATATTTTAAGCGTTATATGTTAAATTTATTTCCAGTCTTTAATAATAATAAAAAAAAATTACACAAATGTTAATTTTGGGATATATTTATGTAATTTTAAGTTTTAATTGACTCATAATGCATATTTTTTTTATCTTACATACTAAATAAAAATGTAAAAATTAAATTAAAATCCATTTAAAAAGCAAAGTTTTTGTTTAATTTAGTAAAGGAACCAAATAAGTGTTCAAAAACATACAAATGATGTAATTTCAGAAATCTAATAAAAAAGATAATGCGGAATTCATAATCTCTATACTTGAAAATAAAATTATATAGGATATTATTTAATATATCAGTAATAAAAAGAACTTATTTTATTCTATTTATACCTTCGAGCACTTGAATATGATTAAAATAATAAAATAGAATAATGATTTAAGTAAAATATAAACAATTAATTGGCATTATTTCTAATCTGTAAACGATATTTTATGTGTAAAATCATGAATATTATTAATTAGCAAGTCAATAAAAATCTTAAATGCAATTAAGAAGAGCTATTGTATAAATTATTAAAGTTATCTTATATCCAAGATGAATAATTATTTGTTTTCCTGAAGCGGTAATGTATAGAATTTCATTTCACTTCATCACTTCATTTTACTACAAGAAATACGAAAATTTTATTTCACGATATTTGTTGAACTTCAAATAATTTTCTTAAAATTATTTTCTACTTGAGAAAATTCATAATTATTATATTTAAATCTTTAAATATGGAGAATACTTCAATTATAAATACAATATATTATAATTAAAATAATAATTGCCTATAATAAAACGTATCCAAGAATTTCACGAAATGAAATGAAATATTCAAAAATTACGTTCACAGAACATTAGAAAAGTATTTTATTTTAAATCTACTAAAAGTATTTTAATGGAGCCACTAAAAAATTTAATTTAGTTTTTTCCATAATAAAATTAAATATTCATTAAATTAATTTATTGTAAAAATAAAGTAGTGGTGTAATGCGCGCAACAATGATTTTTCCACTGGTAATTTATAATATTAGCGGAAGAAAAACTCATTCATTGGGAATTGGTGAAGAAAAATCAGCTTCACAAATGAAGTGTAAAACCCGGAAGTGAAGAAAAAAGTGAATGGCATGGGAGAAACAAAAGAATTAAAGTTGTGTTTGGTGTCGATGTCCCTTTAAGCGACAGCAGGAGACATCTTCGAAACGAAGAATGATGACGAATCCATTAAATTCATTTACCATTAAAAAAAATAATAATTATCTCGGAAGTTTTCGTTATTAAAATACTCATAACCGGATAAATAAACTCATTATTTAGTTTCCTGTAAAAATTTAATTTTTGGGAGTCATATAATAATAATATACATAGTAATTTAGGTGTGATACTTAGTTATACGTAAACTGCACTAAATTAAAGCTTAACAAAACTAAAATATAAGTGAATATATTTAGTAAAATAATATATAATGATAAAGGTGTACAGTTTATTTATTAATTATTTAATTTAAACCATTATTAAACTATTTACCTATCGAAGAAAATAACTTGGTTTGCGTAATATTTAATTAATAATGTTAGATTTTAAATTAAAATAAAATACTAAACATAATTAAATGTACTAATATTTTAAAATATTTAAATATGTTTTTATTAAAATTATGTAAAGCTGAATCGAATTAAAATATTGATAGAAGTATTAGAGTAAAATCATTTAAAAGTTAATGAATTCATTCTTATAATAAAAAAGAATCCTTTAAAAAAGGTTAAAAATATATATAATTAAATA